>NC_090649.1:452270219-452570219 GCF_040937935.1 Hyperolius riggenbachi | reverse complement strand
GTTTTTAATGCTGCTACTGTTCCAGCTTGATGTGAGTGTCACGAGTGCAGAGGGTTAATTACTGTTTATATGTAAATTTGACTACTCCCCTCAGCACCTGATATTCCATTTAAAATGATGGTCCCTAAATAGGATGAGCATAGCTCCTCCTTTCTTGTATGTTTTAACAGCCATTGTGGTTTGGCTGAAGGATGTAGCTTTCCTGTCCCCTGTACTCATACAGCCCATTTATCAAATGGTGTAAGTGGTGCATTTTTTTGCACCCGGGCAACCTTAAAATGATTTATGTGCATGCATATGTTCCCTAGAATGGTTGAACTTGACAGGCCTCAGCAACAATCCCAGGTTATGAGCATAAAATGTTTGCTTGTGTACTGACTGGTATAGGCAGAGTAGGGACCCTTACCGTTAACAGGGAGACCTCATCGCTGGTATAAGGGTCTAGTACACAGTGCTATTGCATGCAATCCATTTTTGAAGCCAACATCCCCTTTCTTCAATCGCATAATTTTGCAGCCTAGTTGTTTTTAATGTGGCTACCTTTCTAGCTTGATGTGAGTGTCAAGAGTGTTAATTATTGTTTATTTTGCCCGATCCATCTGGCAGATCAACTCAGATGACCATTGGGCAGATATCTTGCAGTCGGCCACATGTATATAATGTCGTTTGAACAACATTGTTATACTAAATGTGCACAAGTTGTGCATAATGTTGTTTTCACTTGGATTATTTAAATAATTTGCTTGTTTGCAATATCGGTGTGCAGAAACAACAAGTCTTTCCAACAACGTCACCAGTAAAGTCATTTCCATGATGTTGGTCATATGTTATGTTATGTGACATTTGTTTGACGTGTGTACAGGCCTTCAGGCAAGTCTTGCCGGTTTCAGGGGCTTGATTCACTAAACCGCAATAACTCATATCGCGTCCGTTTTTGCGTGCATTTAAGCATTTGCGCGTGCAATCACGAGTTTTCGCGGGCAGTTATCACGGTTTCGTGAATCAAGCCCCAGATGTGGTCCTTTTGTCTGTTCAGGCAAAGTTTCCTTTAATATTTTCCAAGATAGTCCCTGACATAAGTCTATACAAAGACACCAGCTAGTCTAGTCGTTTACACACAATTGTAGAAGTTGGACCGTACCATTGTCATCCAGGAATCCCTAACGACACCAAAATAAGGTCACCCATCAGTATTAAAGTGAGTTGAGCTTCCCTTTAGATCAGTGAAACCATCCATTGCATTGCAGTACGGATGGTTAAGAGGTCAAAGTGGAGGGACTTCCTCTTGCACCACCTGCAGCTAGCACAGAATGCTGCCATAAGGCTCTTAAAGAGAATCTGTATTGTTAAAATCACACAAAAGTAAACATACCAGTATGTTAGGGGACATCTCCTATTACCCTCTGTCACAATTTCGCCGCTCCCCGCCGCATTAAAAGTAGTCAAAAACAGTTTTAAAAAGTTTGTTTGTAAACAAACAAAATGGCCACCAAAACAGGAAGTAGGTTGATGTACAGTATGTCCACACATAGAAAATACATCCATACACAATCAGGCTGTATACAGCCTTCCTTTTGAATCTCAAGAGATCATTTGTGTGTTTCTTCCCCCCCTGCAGCTCACTGAAGCTGATTGTTTGTTTACTCTTGCAGACAGCTCTGCCCAGTTGTCTGTAATTCTGCAGTATGTGACTCATCAGTATGTGAACAGAGGATTTATCCAGCTTGTAAAAGATAAGAGAGCAGAGAAAAGCTGGCTAATGTAAATAACACACACACAGGGGAGTGTGCATAGAGGGGGCATGCATAGCAGATCACACTGAAGTGTTGGCAGCCTTCCAGACACAGGATGACAAGTCCGAAAGGGGAAAGATAAGCTGATTTATTACAGAGATGGTGATAGTATAAAGTGCTGCAGTAAGCCAGAGCACATTATAATAGGTTTAGGAACTTGTAGGATGGTAGAAAACACAATGACATTTTTGTTACAGAGTCCCTTTAAGTAGCCAAACCTGCCATTGCCACATAAAGTCAACCCTTAGCTCATTCCACTGGCTACCCATAAAATAGAGAATCCTTTTCAAAATTGTCATGCTCCGGGCCGGCCCTGCCATTCAGGCAAAGGGGACAATTGTGCCAAGGCCCAGACTTCTGCAGGGGCCTCGCGCTGCTGAACCCGCCAAGTGGTCTCCTCTCTCCCCACTGCTCCTAGGTGCCCCTGCACATGTAGCTGCATATTAATCACTCACCTGTCCCACTGGCAGCTCTGCCCATGCTGTCTTTAAAGGGGAACTGAAGAGAGAGGTATATGGAGGCTGTCATGTTTATTTCCTTTTAGACAATACCAGTTGCCTGGCAGCCCTGCTGATCCTCTGCCTCTAATACTATTAGCCATAGCCCCTGAACAAGCATGCAGCAGATCAGGTGTTTCAGTGGTTCAGACTTATAAGTCTGATCTGACAAGACTAGCTGCATGCTTGTTTCTGGTTTTAATCAGATACTACTGCAGAGAAATAGACCAGCAGGGCCGTCAGGTAACTGGTATTAATTAAAAGGAAATAAACATGACAGCCTCCATATACCTCTCTCTTCAGTTCCCCTTTAACCACGCTGCCTGCCTCTTCTCGGCCCGGCCCATGATATTTACACATAACACGTGCTGGATGGAGAACAGGCAACGTGACTAAAGACCGCATAGACGGAGCTGCATCTGGGACAGGTGAGTGATTAATATGCAGCAACATGTGCAGTGGCCCCGAGCAGCAGTGGGGGGAACCAAGGGGGTGGGCAGGGGGGGAGCCTGATTTTTCTGGAAGGAGGGCGGGGGTAGGGAGCTCCCAGCTTAATTCTGCCCCAGGGACCCTTAAACCGTCTTTGGCCTTTCTAACATTCTCTACACAATCTAGTCCCCGGTTCCTGAAAGAATTATTGCAATGCTGTCACACCTCCCACAACCTCAGATCAACAGGATCTAATAACATGACCCAGGGCTGTGGAGTCTGAGCAATTTTGGGTACCTGGAGTCGGAGGTTTCATTTACTGAGGAGTCGGAGGTGGAGTCTGATGATTTTTATACTCACTCCATAGCCCTGAAAGGGCTGTGGAGTCAGAGTCAAAGCGTTGGAGCAATTTTGAGTACCTGGAGTCGGTGGTCTCATAAACTGCAGAGCCAGAGTCCGAGTGGGAGTCAGATGATTTTTGTACGAACTCCACAACTCTGACTTGACCACCCCCATAGTCCAACTCAAAACCTTTAGAGCCAGAGCATTCAGTCATGCTGCCCCTAACCTTTGTAACACTTGGCCACACCCAATCAAGACAGCTCCAACCCTGGAGGCATTTACATCAAGCCTGAAAAGCCACCTGTTTAGTCTGGTCTTTATGATCATATAATTTTCCCCTGTAACACATCACAAACTGCAACTACGTACTGATCTGAGACAAGCTTATGCTCTTTGGGGCCTACGGGAGAAAAGTGCAAATGTTTAGTTGTTGGCGACTCTCATATCAGCTGTTAGGAATTCAGGCTCATACACACGTCCAACATGACAAACCACATGACCAACCTGACAAACCACATGACCTGTACGTACACACGCCTAGATGGCTAAACAACCAACTCAATTAACATACTGCGCACGCAAGAGGACTGACAGACTACACATTCAAAACAAGTACAAGTCATTTAAACAACTTGTACACTCACCAACTGCATGATATCAGACCAACATACAGTTGTGTTCAAAAGTATTCAACCACAATGAAATTTAGTGTTTTGGCCAGTTTGACACTGATTTTGATCATTTCAGTAATCTTGTGTACAATTAAATCAAAGAGGCACTTGTAAGTCAGACAAATATAACATAACATTTATAATGAAATAGCCACAAATGTCTTTTCTGTGCTCACATCATTATCAGTTTTATTTAACCCCCAAGTGACATTCATACTTAGTACAACATCCTTTTCCAGTTATAACCGCTTTTAAACGTGAAGCATAGCTTGACACAAGTGTCTTGCAGCGATCTACGGGTATCTTAGCCCATTCTTCATGGGCAAAAGCCTCCAGTTCAGTCACATTCTTAGGCTTGCGCGCTGCAACTGCTTTCTTTTAGTCCCACCAGAGGTTCTCAATCGGATTTAGGTCTTGTGACTGCGATGGCCACTCCAAAATGTTCCAGCCTTTAATCTGCAACCATGCTCTAGAGGACTTGGAGGTATGCTTGGGATCATTGTCCTGTTGAAAGGTCCAACGTCTCCCAAGCCTCAGGTTTGTGACGGACTGCATCACATTTTCATCCAATATCTCCTGGTACTGAAGAGAATTCATGGTACCTTGCACACACTGAAGCTTCCCTGTACCTGCAGAAGCAAAATAGCCCCAAAGCATGATTGACCCACCCCCCGCCATGCCAGAGGGTCCCCGAAGGGCCCTCCCTTAGTTTCAGTATTAGCTCTCTATTGGTCCTGTGCTTATAATAATGACTTCTATAGATACTTTGAATAGTGGTAATCATTAACAAACTGCTCTCCATCCCCTTCTTGCACCTCTGACACTGTGGTTGTCCTTGGCAGGTTTTGGTGCGCCGTATAAATTGTTATGTATGGAGTGCTTGGGGGGTCCCAATGTAAAACTTGCATCGGGGCCCACAGCTTCTTAGCTACGCCACTTCAAACCACTGTTATCATTTGCTCATCAAGTTGTTTGCATGCATACACATGCCTGATTATCATCCAACAGACTAAAATCAGATGATAATCAGGGTGCAGGTTGGTCCAAATTAGCTTTAGCTTAGTCTTCTGGGTATAGCTCTAGACTAGAACAAAGGATCCTATAATCATCTTTTTTCACTGAAGCTGACCTCCAGTATGGTCAGTCTGTATTGCTCAGGTTTATTTCAGGGTCGTATTACATTAAACCTACATTACACACATTCCTTGAGAAGCAGCCCAAGCTTTTGCGATTTGTGCAGTAAATGGGTTCTTCTGCTTGTATTTTCCGCTAGGTTCTCACCTCATTGTCTCTGTTAAAGCCCTCTGCAGAATGAAGGCAAATGAAAGGAGCAATTTGCAAAATCAGATTTCCTTCTACCCGGGGCGGCCGAGCTTGCGCCCAATCATCCCTCGCTTTTCTAATGCTCCGTGCCAGCCATGGCGGCTGATTGAATTTAAAAGCGGGCAAGAGCAATAGCATTAAAATAAATGGAACAGAAGCTGCTTGTTTTTATGCATGACTTCCACTGAGCTCAGAACGCGGCGGCGGCTTACAAAGAATCTATTAATTGAAAATCTGCTGCATTTATTTTTAAGGTGTGCGAGGTCACGGGGTTCCCAGCCAGCTGCGTGCAACTCAGCCTTATCGAAAACCGTGCAAGAGTGTTACTGAGGTCTGCCCGCTCCTCTGGGCGGCAGCCGCCTCCTCTCTTGGTTGTCGGTCTTTGATTGCTGAGTGTGCTGCATTTCCTGTGGGAGAGGGTCACGTACCTGGTGACACCATTGTCTGATGAGGTTGTAAGCACACAAAGTGAGGTCACCTCCCCTAAGTACGTATTGCTGGGATGTTGGGGGAACTGGGTGTGGGCGCAACTTAATGCGGATAGTTAAAATATCTGTAGAATATAATATAGATATTATACTATAGAATTATCCATTCCCCTATTCTGAAACTAACCCCCTTCTTAATACGTAATACTAACTTCAGTCCTAATAAACAACAATAACTTCAGTCCTAATACCTAACACTAACCTCCTTCTAATGCCTTAAGGTGGCCACACGCGTACGTTAAAAAGGGGCGCTGGGAAAAAAGGGCGCGGGGTTTTAAACGATAAGCATGGATAACGTTTAAAAATGTATTGTACTGTATTTCGTTTAAAATTAATGTTTTATAAAGTTATAAATCATTAAATAATGTGCATTAAATCGGCAATTGTAAAAACGTTAATCTTTCGTTTAAATAGTGAAACGTATAATAACGTTTAAAAAAAAATTAGTAAGTAACCCTCCCTGTACCTACCCCTAACCCCTAGATCCCCCTGTTGATGCCTAAACCTAAGACCCCCCCCCCTGTTGGTGCCTAAGTAACCCTCCCTGTACCTACCCCTAACCCCTAGACCCCCCTGTTAGTGCCTAAACCTAAGACCCCCCCTGTTGGTGCCTAAACCTAAGACCCCCTGTTGGTGCCTAAACCTAAGACCCCCCTGTTGGTGCCTAAACCTAAGACCCCCCTGTTGGTGCCTAAACCTAAGACCCCCCTGTTGGTGCCTAAACCTAAGACCCCCCTGTTGGTGCCTAAACCTAAGACCCCCCCTGTTGGTGCCTAAACCTAAGACCCCCCTGTTGGTGCCTAAACCTAAGACCCTCCTGTTGGTGCCTAAACCTAAGACCCTCCTTAGTGCTCACTGTATTGTGTGTAGAATAATGTTTTAAAAACAGTAAGGGATAAAATATATTACAATTTACATTACGTACTGATCGCTTTGTTTCGTGAATAATAATGTTTTACAAACAGTAAGGGATAACATTTAAAATAATGTTTTATTGAAATAAGAAACGTAAATCATCACAAGCAGTTATAAAACATGAAAAATCTTCGGGCGCCGTTGGAAAACGTTATTATTCTCGGGCGCCCTTTTTTCCTGTTCGGCGCCCAGTAAACGATAATTATTATAGGAGTGAATGGCGGCGCCCGATTTGTCCACTAGCCTCCTGCGCCCTTTTTTACTGTTACTGGCCACACACGATGCAATGAAATGATCTTATTTTACAGTAATTCGATAAATATGATCGAATCTCCCGAAAAAAATCGAAGCTTTTTTTTTTCATTCAACTGAAAAATCCAATCGGATTTCACGCTTTTTTTTCAGTTGTTATCGATCCGGAATGCTGGAAATTTTTCTTCAATTTTTCTAAAGATTGTATGGTGTGTATTAGATTGTCAATTTATTAATATACACACCCTAGCAATTTTCTCAGAGTTTACAATCATTTTTATCATAATTGGGTAAAAATTTAACAAATGTGTGTGGTACATTGGACATATTTTTGAAATGTTACAATCAGTCAGAAAAATTGATTGCAATTCTTAAATTGAACAGATATTTCCTATAGCACCTTTCACACTTAACGCATATTAACTGAAATGTTTTTCACAATGCACTGCTATGGAAAAAACGCGTACTAATGCATACTAACGCACACTAATGCACACTAACGCGTACCAACGCACACCAACTGATTAAGTGTAACCTCCTCCAAACGCATAACACTAATCCCTCTCTTGATAGGGCCGGTTCACGTTGGGTGCTTGCCCGCCGCTTCCCGGCAATCTCTCAATCTCAGTGCGATTTGCGCTTGTGATTTTCGGCAATAGAACAAGAATCACAGCGCAATCTCCCCAAAGACGCTGCATGCAGTGTGTTTGCGATTGATCAAAATTGCGAATGCCGCAGTGTGAATTATCGCCGGTGATCAGCAAAGCGCTGAAAAAGCGGCAAGTGTGAACCAGCCCATACTGATGGCTAACACTCCCTACTCCTAATAACTAACACTAAAACTAACCTCCCTCCTAATGCTAAAAACAGTACCCCCCCCACCCCCGTCTTATCCTAATGCCGGGAATACACGGGTTGACCGGCGGCCCGATTAGCCGACGGATCGACCCCAGCCGCGTCCCTGCTCGTCCGCGCAGATCGATAACCGCTCGCCCCCGCCGGCGCTTCCTTATCACCGCTCAATTCCCTGCCATTGTCCGCCGGCGGGGATCGAGCGGGCGGGGGTCGAGCGGCTTGATCGGGTCAGCTGAATATTATCAGCTGGCCGGATCAGCAGGTCGATACACGGTACAGAAACCTACCATGTATCCCCAGCATAAGACTAACACCCCTGTGTAACTTTATAGTAGACAAACTTCTAGGAGTCAGACTATCAATAGTCGATTAAACAGAATTGCTTAAATGCAGTATTGAAAGTACTAGCTGATCAGCTAGCGATAGCTGACCGACTAGCATTGGTACTAGCCGGCTAGTATCGGGCACCCAAATCACTTGCTTGATGTCATAAGACTGCAGTTTAACATTACATGGCTGCCAAAGCCGGAACCCAATTCATCTGTTCTGCACCTCCCTGCCTCTGCTTACTATAGTCCTGTGCAGGGCTTCCATTACCCAGAGGGTCACGTGATCAGATGCTAAACCAATATATATGTACATTGTCACAGGATATAGTTTAAAGATTTTAACTGACATATTTGTATTTGTAAGTCATCTCTTGTTAAAAAAATGAATTTACTCTAGCATGCAGTGTAGACTACCTGAAACAAAGTTGAATTAATAAAAAGGGCACAGAATTGCACACTATACACTAGAGGGTGCCTCATGCCCAGGACTGGATTTACCATAAGGCACTGTAGGCAAACGCCAACCGGCGCCTGATGATGGAAAGTCAACTCACTCCCTTCCTCTAGTGCCTCCCTCCTTCTCTATGCAGAGTCCTGATGAGAGTGTAAATGTGAGGTTACTCACCCTGCTCTTAGCATTCCACTGATGAGATTTCCCTTCAGTCGGAGGCACCGTTAGCTACTTAATACTGGGAGAAACTGTGGCTAATGCTAAGGGACACCTGTAGCTACCTATGACAGGCAAGTGAACTAAAGAGAAGTGACAGCTGGGCCAGCAGCCAGCACACTTGTGGTGTGGTTGAGTGGGGCTTTGTAGGTTCATGGAGGGCAAAGTCTAGGGTGCCAGGACATCTGTGCCTATAGGCTCCTGTGATGTAAATCCAAGCCTGCTCATGCCCCAGAAAGGCACCCAATATAACAAGTTAGAACTCTTTAATGAAGAAAAATATGCAGAGATAAATCATATATCACCTTCAGGTAATGCAGCTTACTTACAACAGAGAGGAACACAGACTGAATACAGCGAATCACAATACCATAGAGATCTTCACATCATTATACAGACAGTGACATCTTGTGGTAGCTTTACTATACTGCAGTTTAAAGTAATTTTGTTGATACTGTCAACAGCCTTCACCTGGATTGCTTGTGCCAGAAAACAGACCTGAACCCACCAAAAGCAAATGTTCTTTTCCAAGAAACAGTTATCCTGTCAACTTCTTTACTTTTATGCACTATTTATCTTCCATTATTGTCCTGACTGCTGTTAGAACTTGCCTTGTTCCATTTTCATATCGTTGGGCTTTAAGGTAGCTAAAAATAAGCACAAGTCAAGGGGTACTTGAGATCTGGCGACACATCTCGGGGGGGGGGGGGCGTCGAGTAAACATTCACTGTGCAGGGAACAGAAATATTTCCGTTCATGTTTAATGTCTCGGGAAGGGAGGACACCTGCATGAATATATATGACCCGGGTCCCGGCAGCTCCAACTTTCCTTCTAATTAATGTTCAGAAGTGTACATTTAGCCAATGCATTTATCCAAGACAGGAAAACGTATTAAGTTTGGTTATTTATATTAATTATAGGCGGACGAGGAAGGGAGATATTAAGTAGGCAGGGTGATTTCTCAGCATGCCTGACCCCGCACTAATGAGTGCAGATTATATTGATTTATAGCGTTATGGGAGAAATAAGACCGGTGAACGCAGCTAGCTCGTTCAGAAAGACGGCGAGCGCGTCAGAGAGCCAGAACCACAGATCGCTTTGAAACCGCTGTGATTGAAATCATCATTCAGTTGCTGATTTTTGTAGTGCAAAGGATAGTAAATTAGTATTAAAGCCAATGGGAATCTTTTTTAAAGTGAACCTCCAGACTAAAAATCTACTCAGCAGCACTGAAAAGGCTTGGTGTTTCTTTAACAGTTTCACACCATCAGAACTTTGTTTTTAGCTGCACAGAAGAAAACCGCCTGGGCATGTTTACCCTGATGCTGTGCAAAGCATGATGGGATTTCTGATGTTGTTGTTCTCGTTCTGCAGTTTTGGTGCAAATTTTTTTTTTAATTTTGAATTTGAGATTTGAAGCCTAGCGCGCGCAGCTTGGAGGGGTGATCAGGACACAGGACAGTTGGAACTGTATCTCATGCTCCCTGTCACCTCCTTTCAACCAAAAAGCTGGCTGCCCCAATGAAATCACAAACATTTGCCTGTTCTTTTAAAACAGGGTGGGTAAGAAATTATATTACCAATGTATTTTAATTAACATAACTAATGTAACTTAATGACAGTATGTTTGTTTAAGTTGAAGTTCCCCTTTAAATGAACCAGATACTTACCTAAGGAGAGGGAAGGCTCTGGGTCCTATGTATGGGTCCTCAACCCCCGGTCCATGGCCCACTGGTGGTCCGTGGGCCGTTTGCGGGTGGACCGCGGGTCTAGCTCTTGATCCCCCCCACCTCCCCCTCACGGCCGCCGCTGCTGTTACCTTAGCTGGCGGCCGCTTCCTCTCTGCCTCCATGTGTATTATTGTGCTTCAAACCAGCGCACCCCATGGCTGCTGTGATGAGGCAGAAAGCAGGAGAGCAGCTTCCTGTAGCGGGGATGTGTATCACCGTTACTAGGGGAACCGCTCTCCTGCTTCCTGCCTCATGACAGCAGCCATGGGGCGCGCTGCTTTGAATATAATAATACGCATGGAGGCAGAGAGGAAGCGGCTGCCAGCTAAGGTAACAGCAGTGGCGGCTGCGGAGGGGGGAGCGTATGCTGGAGCAACTATACTAGCTATACTGGGGCACTATACTACCCATACTGGGGCACTATACTGGGGCATTATACTAGCTATACTGGGGCACTATACTACCCATACTGGGGCGCTATACTACCCATACTGGGGAACTATACTAGCTATACTGGGGCACTATACTAGCTATACTGGGGCACTATAGTAGCTATACTGGGGCACTATACTACCCATACTTGGGCACTATACTAGCTATACTGGGGCACTATACTACCCATACTGGGGCACTATACTACCCATACTGGGGCACTATACTACTCATACTGGGGCACTATACTACTCATACTGGGGCACTATACTACTAATACTGGGGCACTATACTACCCATACTGGGGCACTATACTACTCATACTGGGGCACTATACTACCCATACTGGGGCACTATACTAGTTATGCTGGGGTAACTAAACTCCCTATAGTGGGACAAGTATGCTGGCTATGCCGCCACACCCCCCAACCCGCTGCGCACAACACTGCTATACTGGGGCACTATACTACCCATACTGGGGCACTATACTGGGGCACTATACTAGCTATACTGGGGCACTATACTACCCATACTGGGGCGCTATACTACCCATACTGGGGAACTATACTAGCTATACTGGGGCACTATACTAGCTATACTGGGACACTATAGTAGCTATACTGGGGCATTATACTACCCATACTTGGGCACTATACTAGCTATGCTGGGGCACTATACTACTCATACTGGGGCACTATACTACTCATACTGGGGCACTATACTACCCATACTGGGGCACTATACTACCCATACTGGGGCACTATACTACCCATACTGGGGCACTATACTACTCATACTGGGGCACTATACTACCCATACTGGGGCACTATACTACTCATACTGGGGCACTATACTACCCATACTGGGGCACTATACTAGCTATACTGGGGTAACTAAACTCCCTATAGTGGGACAAGTATGCTGGCTATGCCATCACACCCCCCAACCCGCTGCGCACAACACTGCTCAACCCGGACACCAACTCCCCCCTCCAAAAAGGGGCCGTAAGAGTGAAATCCAGTGGTTTAAAATATAATAAAACTGGGGGGTAGTGGTGGACTTACCTCTCCACAGAAGACTAAACTATGTCAATAAACATTTGACTCCATTTTATTTCCTTGACTCCAACAAAAAAGGGACAACGGGAGGATGCAATGCGTTTCGTGGGTCCACAGTCCGCTTCATCAGTCAAAAATATAGGAGCAAGCTTATTTATTTTTAATATAAGGCACAGAGGCTCTGTTTTATTGAATGTTATGTCAGAGTTTCAGACCACTTGCTTTAACTGAAGTCCGTAGGCGGCTGTCTGCACCATTGCGTACGGCCATGACGCTGAACCACATGGGAGCCCAGGCCCTAGTTACATGTGGTGGAATTTTTTACAATATTTAGAGGAGACCCTATTAGACACACGCAAACACTTAAAACTGACATGGTGTCCATTCTTTTTAGGCTCCCGCTTTCATTTTATCGCACTCTGATCTTTTCTATGAGCTTCTAGTGCACTGATGACGTCATCTGCGGAAGGATAATGAAGAAATTAACTCAGAATCTCTGTCGCCCTCGTACATAACTGCGACACAATGCAATTAGTTTTCAATTACTTGATTTACTTAATGGTCAGGAGCATAAATGGGACACGCTTTAATTTCACTGAGTTAAGTGCAACACCCAGCTTACTGCGCATAAAAATCCATCATATTCTGCGCGCCACGGAACGACTGTATTACATCTTCATCAGGCGGAAGGCAGCCAAATTGAGTGCGCAAGCTTCATTATTGCGCTCTACGTATATTAAATAATATCAGAATCGATAATGCTGTCACAGGGTAATTACAAAGGAATAATTGTCACAGTAAAACTCACAGACTGGTAGCGGGACGCAGTGTTGTTGTCTGACATGCTTATATAAGCGTACATTAAACGCCAGAGGTAAATAATGCCAGCAATAAAAGAAAATGTTGCAAGTGGCAAAACAATGAATTGCCCCAATTGTTTCCAGTTACAATGGCTGCGTGGTGTAGAGCGGGATGCCTGGGACGTGGATGCAGAGGGTCTGTGGATGGATGCGTGGTGTAGAGCGGGATGCCTGGGACGTGGATGCAGAGGCAGGGGCAAACGCAGGATTTTTAAGGGGGGGGTTCCTGAAAGGTCCAGAAGCACATATGTCCCGAGTGCTTCCGAATACAGGTGGCTCCATACTGCCCATGCACAAAAGTGCGCTGGCGTATTACGGAGCTGCCTATCTTTGGAAGTACTCAAGGACACGAGTGTTTCTGAGGGCTTCTGGTAGCAGCAAATGTGAACGGGGTACAACGCTGGAACAACTCCCCAAGAGAGGAACGGGAGATAGACTTAGTTTGGACAATTCAGTGGAATATGCTACATAGTGTCACATAGCGCAAGCGATAGTCGTATGATGCAGGGATATATGCATCTGCGGAAGATGTCGGCGCTACATAAATACTAAATAATAATATTTTGCCTCACCAGGATTGCACTTTTATTTAGCTTTCCTGTAAGACAAGAAGACACAGCCAGCTCTAGGGGAAGAGGGAAACAAAGGTGAATGAGGGAGGGCTGGTGCACACCAAGAGGGCTTCTGAGCGTTTTTCAAATCAACAGTGATTTGAAAAGCGCTTGGCTAATGTTACCCTATGTGGGTGTTCCCACAGCAGCGTTGTGATTTTTTCAAAATCGCAGGTATACTGCATGTAGCATGTTTTTGAGCAATTCATTCAAAAATCGCTCTGAAAATCACTTCACAAAATCACACTCACAAATTGCTAGCGATTGCTATTGTCATTTTGGCGTTGCACTAGCCCAGAGAGAGGAGTGGAGAAATTGAGAATAGCCTGAGATGGAGCAGAGAACTTATCTGTATTGAAGTCCCACATCACACAGGCTACTTGCCTGTAATCGGACTCCTGTCCCTGTCAGTCTCTCACACAAGTCAGAAAGAAGCCCTCCTGGAGTCTAGGGACTGTCAAAAACTTTTCAGCTTGTTATCCACACCTTATCCACACATGCAGTCATAACAATGGGGAGAGACCAGACAGATGTTTGCCCACGGACCCTGAGTCCAGGCAAGCTCTGCATCATGCTGTGCATATTTACCAGCTTGCCTGCACTCTAATTTCATCATGTCTGACACTTCTGTGCTGCGGAGAGTCCAGGACTCCATAATCAACATTCTCTCACTGCAGGCTGCATCTTCTTGTGAGGGTTGTGAGGGAAGCTCGGGTGCCTCTCTCATTCTATTAGCTGGAGGGAAGCACCAGAAGAAAGAAGGGAGGGAGAATGAGGCTGTTTATATTATGCGGGCTTCCCTGGCTGAATACACAGCTCAGTGCAGGGGGGAGGTTCCAGACACCCGGAATAGCCCCCTGAGTTCGCCAGTGAGAGGGTCTGTGGATGGATGCGTGGTGTAGAGCGGGATGCCTGGGACGTGGATGCAGAGGGTCTGTGCATGGCTGCATGGTGTAGGGCGGGACATCCGGGACATTGATGCAGAGGCTCTGTGGATGGGTACGTGGTGTGGAGTGGGACACATTGGACGTTGATGTAGAAGGTCTGTGGAGGGTTGTGTAATGCAAAGTGGGACACCCAGGACGTTGATGCAGTGGGTCTGTGGATGGCTGTGTGGTGTAGAGTGGGACACCCGGGACCTAGATGCAGAGGGTCTGTGGATGGCTGTGTGGTGCAGAATGGGACGTCCGGGACGTTGATGCAGAGGGTCTGTGGATGGATGTGTGGTGTAGAGCGGGATTCCTGAGATGTTGATGCAGAGAGTCTGGCTGAGTGGTGTAGAGCGGGATGCCCGGGATGTTGATGCAGAGGGTCTGTGGATGTCTGCATGGTGTAGAGCGGGATGCCCGGGATGTTGATGCAGAGGGTCTGTGGATGTCTGCATGGTGTAGAGCGGGATGCCCGGGGTGTTGATGCAGAGGGCCTGTGGATGGCTGTGCAGTGTAGAGCGTGACGCTTGGACATGGATGTAGATGGTCTGCGTGGATAGCTGTGTGGTGTAGAGCAGGACATCCGGGACGTGGATGCAGAGGTTCTTTGGATGGGCGCTTTTTGCAGAGCGGGGCGCCCGGGAAGTAGATGTAGATGGTCTGTGGATGGGTGCGTGGTGCAGAGTGGGACGCCCGGGACGTTGATGCAGAGGGTCTGTGGATGGCTGTGTGGTGTAGAGCAGGACGCCTGAGAAGTTGATGCAGAGAGTCTGGCTGATTGGTGTAGAGCAGGACACTCGGGACGTGGATGCAGAGGGTCTGTGGATGTCTCCATGGTGTAGGGCGGGACGCCCGGGAAGTTGATGCAGAGGGTCTGTGGATGGGTACGTGGTGTGGAGTGGGACACATTGGACGTTGATGTAGAAGGTCTGTGGATGGTTGTGTGGTGCAGAGTGGGATGCCCGGGACGTTGATGCAGAGGGTCTGTGGATGGCTGCGTGGTGTAGAGCGGGACGCCTGAGATGTTGATGCCGAGAGTCTGGCTGAGTGCTGTAGAGCATCCTGCCCGGGATGTTGATGCAGAGGGTCTGTGGATGTCTGCATGGTGTAGAGTGGGATGCCTGGGATGTTGATGCAGAGAATCTGGCTGAGTAGTGTAGAGCGTGGATGCCCGGGATGTTGATGCAGAGGGTCTGTAGATGTCTGCATGGTGTAGAGCGGGATGCCTGGGATGTTGATGCAGAGGGTCTGTGGATGTCTGCATGGTGTAGAGCAGGATGCCCGGGGTGTTGATGCAGAGGGTCTGTGGATGTCTGCATGGTGTAGAGCGGGATGCCCGGGATGTTGATGCAGAGGGTCTGTGGATGTCTGCATGGTGTAGAGCAGGATGCCCGGGGTGTTGATGCAGAGGGTCTGTGGATTGCTGTGCAGTGTAGAGTGTGACGCTTGGACATGGATGTAGATGGTCTGTGGATAGTTGTGTGGTGTAGAGCAGGACGTCCGGGACGTGGATGCAGAGGTTCTGTGGATGGGCGCATGGTGCAGGGCGTGGCGCCCGGGAAGTAGATGTAGATGGTCTGTGGATTGCTGCGTGGTGCAGAGTGGGACGCCCGGGACGTTGATGCAGAGGGTCTGAGGATGGCTGTGTGGTGTAGAGCGGGACGCCTGAGAAGTTGATGCAGAGAGTCTGGCTGAGTGGTGTAGAGCAGGACACCCGGGACGTGGACGCAGAGGGTCTGTGGATGTCTCCATGGTGTAGAGTGGGACACCCGGGACGTTGATGCAGAGGATCTGTGGATGGATGCGTGGTGTATAGCAGGACGTTCGGGATGTCATTGATGCAGAGGGTCAGTGGATGGATGCGTGGTGTAGAGCGGGACGCCCAGGACTTTGATGCAGAAAGTCTGTGGATGGCTGTGCGTGGTATAGAGTGGGATGTCCGGGATGTGGATGCAGAGGGTCTGTTGATGGATGCGTGGTGTAGAGCGGGACGCCCGGGACGATGGTGAGGGTCTGTGGATGGATGTGTGGTGTAGAGCGGGATGCCCGGGACGTTGATGCAGGGGGTCTGTGGATGGATGCGTGGTGTAGAGCGGGACGCCTGGGACATTGATGCAGAGGATCTGGGGATGGCTGTGTGGTGTAGATTGGGACGCCCAGGACATTGATGCAGAAAGTCTGTGGATGGATGTGTGGTGTAGAGCAGGACGCCCGGGATGTTGATGCAGAGGGTCTTTGGATGGCTGTGTGGTGTAGAGCGGAATGCCTGGAATGTTGATGCAGAGATTCCGTGGATGCCTGCGTGGTGTAGAGCGGGATGCCCGGGACGTTGACGCAGAGGGTCTGTGGTTAGACGGAACACTTTGGTCTTGATTTTGCAATGAATCTTGCTGGTACCATTACAATTAATAAAATCTTGCTTGGATCAATAGATTCTGCTTGAGTATTGCAGCAACCCCTGCTTAGACTCATTGTGAACATTTAAATTTCAAACACAGTTCTTTCTTACACTCACTGAGCAATGATGGGTTCATGCCTCATCAAAATAATCAACAGCGTCGAGACTTTTAGTTTCAGTCAGTCATTTGCCAAAGCCACTCAAGGATAAACTTTTATGGCGACCCCATTAGTGGCAATCCCACTATAACCACTCTACTATCACTTAACGCAGGATGGCTGGCGCAGAGTGGCCCTCAGGTTCCTCCTGTACGCACTGTTGCGTCATCTCGCTCATCGCAAGATTAGCAGGCAACAAGTGCTTGCGCGAGCGCCCGTTCACTACAGGAGAAACGAGGAGACGGCCATAAACAGCTTGCCAGCCGCGATCGGAGCTGGCAGGCTGTAAATATAAAAAAAGGGCACAAATCATTTGTACAGCACTGCAATCTAGCACAGCACAGTTCGGGGGACAGCTCTCTCACTGAGCCGTCCCCAGGAGAGGCACACAATCAGATCCCTCTCATAGGCTGATGCCTATGGGAGGTGATCAAAGGGGATAGATCTTGGCGGGAGGGAAATAAGAAAAAAATTACAAAATTTAATAAAAAAAATAAAAATAAAAAATAGAATATATATATATATATATATATATATATATATATATATATATATATATATATATTAGAGATGGGACGACGAATCCGGCGAATCCACGAATCCCTCGAATATTGGGAAATATTCGAGATTCGTGGATTCGAATCCCGATGCCATTTTCCACTTTACGAATCCGCCGAATCCCGACGCTGCATCGCCGCGCATCCGCCGCTCGCACTCGTCCTCCTCCGAACCGCGCCTCCTCCGACCGCCCCGCGCCTCCTCCGCCCGGCCGCCCGCATACTTTGTATCAACTCACCCGTCCAGTGGAGCGCAGACAGAGCGGCAGACCTCTCGCTGACTTCCTGGTTCCCTCTAGTGACGGCTTTTACAATGACGTCATCAGTAAAAGCCGGTCCGGCCACTAGAGGGTAGAGATGGGAAGTTCGGATCTTTTCAATGATCCGGATGATTTGAATCGGATCATTGAAGAGATCCGGATCTTTGATCCGAATCTCGGATCATTTTACTACAGGAAGCATTCGGGGGTGAAATGAACAGCAGGACAGGTCTGTGGACAGGAGAAGGGGAGAAGATGGACAGAGGGCAGGGAGTGGACAGAGAAGGGAGGAGGGACGAGCAGAGAGCAGAAATGTTTGCACGTAATACCCACATGCTGAAGTCATATGCTATATATTTCACCTATATGTTCATCTGTACACTTTGAAAGAAAAGGTCGCACAGTGAAAGAAAGCATTCCCAGAAGATAAGTGCAGCTGTTTAGTGCCGAGTGCAGGAGGATTATATTGCCTTTCAATCACACTGTCTGCAAAGTTACTGAGCTGTGCTGAGCCAAAAGCTTCCAATGTGTTCACTGTGCAGCACTACGGAACAGACAGCCTGTAATGGGCAGCACATTGCAGCCAGTATGTGTGCTCTACACATATCTGGCAGTGGCACCCATGTCCCCTCTCTCTCATCTACCTGTCTCCCTGCAAGGCTGGCTCCCATCCAACAGAGCGATCCCTGCTTCCAGGACCCCGCTGCCCGCTGAGAGGGGGCGTGTCGCTCCTGGCCCCGCCCCTTTTGCGATCCGAATCGTTCATTTTGATGATTCGGATGATCGACTCATAAAAAAGATTCGGATCAAAGATCCGAATCGTTCATGATCCGGACAACACTACTAGAGGGAACCGAGAAGTAAGGACGAGGTCTGCCGCTCTGTCTGCGCTCCACTGGACATGTGAGTTGATACTTATGCAGGGGTGAGCGAGGAGGCACGGGGGACGGAGGAGGCCATGGGGGTGAGCGGAGGAGGCACGGGGGGGAGCGACACCTACCTACCTACCACTTTACCTACCTACCTGCCACTATACCTACCTAAAGGCCCCCTATACGTACCTACCGGGCACTATACCTACCTACCTACAGGCCCCTATACCTACCTAAAGGCCCCCTATACTACCTACCTACCACTATACCTACCTACCTACAGGCCCCTATACCTACCTAAAGGCCCCCTATATGTACCTACCTACCTAAAGGCCCCTATACCTACCTAAAGGCCTCTATACCTACCTACCTAAAGGCCCCCTATACATGCCTACCTACCTACCTAAAGGCCCCTATACCTACCTACCTACATACCTACCTATACTTAAGGCCTTATACCCTGCTACCTATACTGAAGGTCCCTTTAACTACCTACCTACCTACAGGACACTATACCTACCTACCGGCCACTATACCTACCTACCTACCTACAGGCCACTATACCTACCTAAAGGCCCCCTATACGTACCTACCTACCTACCTACCTAAAGGCCCCTATACCTACCTACCTACCTACCTAAAGGCCCCTATACTTACCTACCTACCTACGTACCTAAAGGCCCCTATACCTACCTACAGGCCTCTATACCTACCTACCTACTTAAAGGCCCCCTATACGTGCCTACCTACCTAAAGGCCCCTATACCTACCTACCTAAAGGCCCCTATACCTACCTACCTACATACCTACCTATACTTAAGGCCCTATACCCTGCTACATATACTGAAGGTCCCTTTAACTACCTACCTACCTACAGGACACTATACCTACCTACCTACCGGCCACTATACTTACCTACCTACCTACAGGCCACTATACCTACCTAAAGGCCCCCTATACGTACCTACCTACCTACCTAAAGGCCCCTATACCTACCTACCTAAAGGCCCCTATACCTACCTACCTACATACCTACCTATACTTAAGGCCCTATACCCTGCTACCTATACTGAAGGTCCCTTTACCTACCTAAAGGCCCCTATACCTACCTACATACCTACCTATACTTAAGGCCTCTATATACCCTGTTACCTATACTGAAGGCCCTATACCCTGCTACCTATACTGAAGGTCCCTTTACCTACCTAAAGGCCCCAGGGGCGTATCTACAGGGGTGCACATAGGGCACCTGCCATGGGCGCCCCCCCCCCCACCTGGGGGGGGGGGCGCATCCCCATTAATCAATAAATCTTCCCTGTGTCCTGCGCTAGTCCTGGCATGCATGGATGCACTGCACGCCTTCCTAAATTGCTGAGCTGGCTCACCGCCAGCGCTGTTTTGTATTGCACCATCATCCCCCGCACCTGCAGAAGGAGAGAGCAGTACCCGGCCGCCGCTACTACGGCTTTCCTTCACTTCCGCCAGTCTGGAGTTGTCCTCCCCGCTGCGCTGCGGCTGCCCGCCCCCAGCATCTGTGGTTGCCGTAGTAATGTCGGCTCCACAGTCCACTTGCTGCCAGACAGTGCCTCGCAATCCCCGGGCGCTGGCGATCCTCCTCCTCCATTCACTGATTCCCAGCGTCTGGTGGTCGCCATAGCAACAGCGGCCAGGCCAGCGCTACTTGCTGCATCTCATCCCCGGCCGGCGATCCCGCTCCTGATTGGCTGCCTCCATGCCGCTGGGGCTGATGGGGTGGGAGAGGAGAGACAGCGCGTGTAGCAGCAGCAGGCGGTCAGGTGACGCAGACAGTGAGTGCACATAGATTAAGTGCACACCACTGACTGTCTGTGTGAGAAGCAGCTAGGTGGCCAGCCAAGCCCATCACAGCAGAGAGAGAAATCATGTAAGCAAAGTCTTCACTTCATGAAGGTAATAATGCACCTCTAACTTGCAAACCTTTTACTCCTCTCTGTCATACTGTACATTAGCTGTTTAGCAGTCATATATGCACACTTTTTTTTACTGCCTATCTCATCTCTCTGCCCACCCCCCAACTCCTGTTTTTTCCCCCCCCTGTTTTGCATTTAGTCTGTCTCTCACTCACACTATCCCTCACACACATTTTCCCTCCTTATCTCACTCACATGCTCCCTCTCACACACACTTTTCCCTGTTTTTCTCTTTCCCACACCTTTTTACAAACTTTCCGTTTCCTCAAAGAGACTCAGTATCACTACTAATCCTCCTTCCTTCAATTTTTTGATGACAGAATTGTGTGCATTTCATTTGGGGCCTAAATTGGTCACACTGTCTAGTCTTAATCTTCCTCTGGTAGCATTCGGTCTGAATGCCCATTCCAAAGGCAGAATTCAGTATGAGAACTCCAGCTCACTATCACCCAAAGGAACATTCCCCCTTCTCTACTGGCATCATCCATTGTAAACCCCTCCACACACTCCGTAGCACACAGCATGAGGATCCCACCCCCTCCTCATTTACTACCACCCAGCATGATTCCCCCAGCTCTTCTCCCCACAGAGTAGCACCTAACATGATCCTCCCTGCCCCTCCCTACTTGTTGCGCCCAGTGTCACCCTCCTTTTCCACCCAGCATGACCTTACTGAGCCACCCAGCTGGAAAAATGTTCTGTGAAGAACACAACTTTTTGATTATTTGGGGGCATGTGACTACCTTATTCTTTTATTTGATAGCATGTGACTTCATTTATTTATAGGGGAACTGAAGTGAGAGTGATATGGTGGCTGCCATATTTATCTACTTTTAAACAATACCAGTTGCCTGGCTGTCCTGCTGATCTATTTGGCTATAATAGTGTCTGAATCACACCAGAAACAACCATGCAGTTAATCTTGTCAGATCTGACAATAATGTCAGAAACTCCTGATCTGCTGCATGCTTGTTCAGGGGCTATGGCTAAAAGTACTAGAGGCAGAGGATCAACAGGATAACCAGGCAACTGGTATTGCTTAAAAGTAAATAAATATGGCAGTCTCCACATCCCTCTCACTTCAGTTGCCCTTTAATGTTGGGGCACATGGCTACTTAATTTTAATATATTTCTGAAAAAAATAACCAGCAATATGTAGCAACTCGAAGGGAGGTGTAATTTAGGGTCTGACGATTGCCGAATCACCAAATTACTTTTATGCAGGGCGTGCATCACAGCATTGCTATGAAATGCTCAGCTTCTGCACTCTCCTCGGAGAGCAAAAATACCCTGCTTCACTTGGGGGGGGGGGGGGGGCGCAGTTTTAGTGTTTGCCATAGGCGCCGTATTACTCAGATACGCCTCTGAAAGGCCCCTATACCTACCTACATACCTACCTATACTTAAGGCCTCTATATACCCTGCTACCTATACTGAAGGCCCATATACCCTGCTACCTATACTGAAGGCACATATACCCTGCTACCTATACTGAAGGCACATATACCCTGCTACCTATACTGAAGGCCCATATACCCTGCTACCTATACTGAAGGCCCATATACCCTGCTACCTATACTGAAGGCCCATATACCCTGCTACCTATACTGAAGGCCCATATACCCTGCTACCTATACTGAAGGCACATATACCTTGCTACCTATACTGAAGGCCTATATACCCTGCTACCTATACTGAAGGCACATATACCCTGCTATCTATACTGAAGGCCCCTATACCCTGCTACCTATACTGAAGGCCCATATACCCTGCTACCTATACTGAAGGCCCATATACCCTGCTACCTATACTGAAGGCACATATACCCTGCTACCTATACTGAAGGCACATATACCCTGCTACCTATACTGAAGGCCTATATACCCTGCTACCTATACTGAAGGCCCATATACCTTTCTACCTATACTGAAGGCCCATATACCCTGCTACCTATACTGAAAGCTACCAATATTGAAGGCACCCATACCTAGCTAGCTATACTGAAGGCACCTTTACCTCGCTACCTATACTGCGGGCAACTATACCACGGATCGCACAATTCGTATGTGCAGGATTCGTTAGATTCGGGATTCGAAAGGTTCGAGATATTCGAGAACCTTTTTAGATTCGGATTCGGATTCGAAGAAATTGTGGATTCGTCCCATCCCTTATATATATATATATATATATATATATATATATATATATAAAACGTTGCAGCAGAAATGTCTCCAATAGAAGCTCTATTGTAGACAAGAAAAGGAGGTAAGATTGACCTGGTCACTGGGGTGTGTAAGCCTGTGGTCCTCAAGAGGTTAATGATAGGAAATCTCAGTCTCGGGTCCCCCTGGAATTGCCAGTGAGCAGTTCAACAGACCTAAGGGCCCATACACACTTTAACCTCCTTAGCGGTATGCCCAACACTATGTCGGGCATGCAGCTGCAGGGGGTTTGCTGCAGATCGGAACCCCCACCAGAATTAATCGATTAGTTAAAATGTGTCCTTTAGATACTAGCTAGCACTACGCTAGCTAGTATTGTCTGCCGTCACCCCCCTATTGGCTGCAATCCCCCCCGATTGCCCGCTAAATACATTACCACGCCGGGATCCAGCGATCGAGCAGCCTCTCGCTCAGCTCCAGTCCTCACTATGGGGAGTATCGGGACTGCGCATGACGTCGGTGACGTCACTGATGTCATGTACGATCCTCCCCAATGTGAAGACTGAAGCTGAGCAGGGAGGTTGCTCCTATCGTGGGATCCAGATGGGGTAATGTATCCAGCGGGCAATCGGGGGGATCGGAGGGGGCGGGGGGGTTCCAGAGGTGTTGGCAGACAATTCTAGCTAGCCTAGTGCTAGCTAGTATCTAAAGGACACATTTAAACTAATAAATTAGCGCGGGGGGTACAGATAATGCAAAACCTCCTGAGCGGCGTAACACTCAGGAGGTTAAAGCAAACCTACGGCTTTGCTCCCCTCCGTGTACGGCCACAGCCACACTGCACAGGCACCAGTAGGGTCGGATTTACCATAAGGCACTGTAGGCACGTGCCTACAGGCACCTGATGATGGAAAGGCAGCTTCCTCCCCTCCCGCAGTGCCTCCCTTTTTTCCTATACAGAGTCTTGAGGAGAGTGTAAATTAGGGGTCACTCACCCAGCTCTCGACATTCCACTGGTGAGATCTCCCTCCAGTCAGGGGCACCTCTACCTACTTAATATTGAGGATTATTCTGGCTACCTAATACTAAGGGGCACCTGTACACCACTGCCACACCTGTTTCAATCAAGAAATCACTTAAATAGGAGCTATCTGACACAGAGAAGTAGACCAAAAGCACCTCAAAAGCTAGACATCATGCCAAGATCCAAAGAAATTCAGGAACAAATGAGAACAAAAGTACTATAATTGAAATCTATCAGTCTGGTAAAGGTTATAAAGCCATTTCCAAAGCTTTGGGACGCCAGCAAACCACAGTGAGAGCCATTATCCACAAATGGCAAACACATGGTACAGTGATGAACCTTCCCAGGAGTGGCCGGCCGACCAAAATTACCCCAAGAGCGCAGAGAAAACTCATCCGAGAGGCTACAAAAGACCCCAGGACAACATCTAAAGAACTGCAGGCCTCACTTGCCTCAATTAAGGTCAGTGTTCACGACTCCACCATAAGAAAGAGACTGGGCAAAAATGGCCTGCATGGAAGATATCCAAGGCGCAAACCACTTTTAGGCAAAAAGAACATTAAGGCTCGTCTCAATTTTGCTAAAAAAAATCTCAATGATTGCCAAGACTTTTGGGAAAATACCTTGTGGACCGACGAGACAAAAGTTGAACTTTTTGGAAGGTGCGTGTCCCGTTACATCTGGCGTAGAAGTAACACAGATTTTAAGCAGAAGATCATAATACCAACAGTAAAATATGGTGGTGGTAGTGTGATGGTCTGGGGTTGTTTTGCTGCTTCAGGACCTGGAAGGCATGCTGTGATAGATGGAACCATGAATTCTACTGTCTGCCAAAAAATCCTGAAGGAGAATGTCCGGCCATCTGTTCGTCAACTCAAGCTGAAGCGATCTTGGGTGCTGCAGCAGGACAATGATCCAAAACACACCAGCAAATTCACCTCTGAATGGCTGAAGAAAAACAAAATGAAGACTTTGGAGAGGCCTAGTCAAAGTCCTGACCTGAATCCTATTGAGATGTTGTGGCATGACCTTAAAAAACCCTCAAATAAAGCTGAATTACAACAATTCTGCAAAGATGAGTGGGCCAAAACTCCTCCAGAGCACTGTAAAAGACTCGTTGCAAGTTATCGCAAATGCTTGATTGCAGTTATTGCTGCTAAGGGTGGCCCAACCAGTTATTAGGTTCAGGGGGCAATTTCTTTTTCACACAGGGCCATGTAGGTTTTGAGGTTTGTTTCTCACTAAATAATAAAAAAACATCATTTAAAACTGCATTTTGTGTTCAATTATGTTATCTTTGACTAATAGTTAACGGTTTTTGATGAGCAGAAACATTTAAGTGTGATAAACATGCAAAAAAAATAAGAAATCAGGAAGGGGGCAAATAGTTTTTCACACCACTGTAAGTCCACCACTACCTCCTCTATTTACCAAGAATTTGGTTTTTAAGCTCATTTAGCTTCCTTTTATCCTTTTGGCGCCTCTGTTCTCCTGCATAATATTGAGTCCACCCTGGGTGGAGGGTTGAACCCCCTTTTCTCATCTACAGAGAGCGACTTCTTATTCCTGAGTGGGGTCAGGAAAATCTCCCCACCTGCCTTTACAGTGGTTGCCTAATGGTAACCCTGGTTTGTGAGTATTAATATTTACTCTATGTAGTAACCATTTACCAGTACATATTACACTATTGGGGTTCTTGGTGTTCCTTGTTTTTAATATTGAGAGTACTTCTGGCTACCGAATACTTGGGGGCACCTTTAGCTACCTGTGACGGGCAAGGGAAGTAAGGGAGAAGTGACAGCTGGGACAGCCAGCATATTTACGGTTTGGTTTGGTGGGGGTTTGTAGCTTCATGCAGGGCGAGTCTAGGGTATCAGGACATCTGTGCTTAAAGGCTTCCTGTGAGGTAAATCTGGGCGTGGGCACCAGTAGGGTTCGTGCCTGCTCAGTAGCGTGGAGCTGCTTGTGCATGGAGGATAAAGCTGTGCCACAATTGCTCCATGCTACTGTGCAGGCGCAGACCTTACTTTGCGGCTGACATTGCAGCCACACTCTTACATGGAGAGGAGCACGGCTGCAAGCAAAGTTCAGCATTAACTATTCCTGCCGCCTGGACGTGATTGTCACGGAGGCGTCTGCCTCTGCGTCTGCCTCATTAGCATAGAGATCAATGAATGGGAACATAGTTCCCATTCATTGATGTAAGTCACCAGCAGAAAAACCGACAGCTTCTTATCAAAGGCCGCAATCTTTCTGAGAAAAAAAAAAGCTTCCCATCCTCAATATGCTTCCTGGAAGCGAGCACTTCTCTTCCAGATCTAAAAAAAAGAAAAAAGAAAAATCACTGTGGCCATCGCAAAGAGGGAGTACGCAGAAAGGATAAGATGCAACCTGCGATCAAATGATATACGAGCTGTCTGGAAGGGGCTTAAAGCCACCACAAACTATAAGCCTCCCCCACAACACGCAACACCCAGTACTGAGCTAGCCAAGGACCTCAGCAACTTTTACTGCAGGTTTGAGGACCTGGAGGCACTGGGGGAGCCAGTAACAGCACCGGCTCACCCCTCTCCTAGCGCAGATTATCTCTCAGTCTCAAGCCTCCCACCTCCAGCCGTGAGCGAGGCCGATGTCCTCTTCCACCTGTCCTCGCTAAACCCCAGGAAAGCCTCTGGCCCAGACGGCGTGTCACCAGCCTGTCTGAAAACCTGCTCACACCAGCTGGCACCCATCCTCACTTCCATATTCTCCAAATCCCTCCAGGTCGGCAAAGTCCCTGCATGCTTCAAAAAGTCTACCATCATCCCTGTCCCCAAAAAGCATGGTAACTCCGACCTCAATAACTACAGACCAGTGGCCCTGACATCCAACATCATGAAAACCCTTGAGAGAGTCGTCTTGTCACACATCAAGCTTATCACCTCCCTCCAAATGGATCCGTACCAGTTTGCATACAGGGCGAACAGATCCACTGATGATGCTGTCAACATCTGCCTTGAGCTCACATACGACCACCTGGACAAACCTAACACATACGCCAGGATTCTACTACTGGACTTCAGCTCTGCCTTCAACACCATCTGCCCTCGCATACTGCAGGACAATCTCTCAGAGCTAAATGTCCCTCCCACACTCCGTGGGTGGATCACAGACTTCCTGACTAACAGAACTCAAGTCATTAAGCTTGGGGAGGTCACCTCTCAGCCGCGGACAACGAACACGGGGGCCCCACAAGGCTGCGTCCTGTCACCGATCCTGTTCTCTCTCTACACGAACAACTGCAGATCCAAGGAAAACTCTGTCAAGGTCATCAAGTTTGCAGATGACACCACCATCGTTGGGCTAGTGACAAACAATGATGAGCAGGCCTACCGCCAGGAGGTTGACAGAGTTTGCCAGTGGTGCAGGGAGAACAGGCTGGTCCTCAACTCATCCAAAACTGTGGAGCTGATTGTGGATTTCAGGAAGCATGCCCCTCCCCCCCCACCAATCTCTATCGATGGCGCCGAGGTCGAGAGAGTAGCCAGCGTTCGCCTTCTGGGCACCACCATCTCCAAAGACCTGAGCTGGAAGGAAAACACAGCCTTGACCCAGAAGAAAGCACAGCAGAGGCTTTTCTTCCTCCGCCAACTGAAGAAGTTCGGCATGGCTCAAGAGCTACTGACGTGCTTTTACACCGCCACCATCGAGTCCGTCCTCTGCTCCTCCATCCTAGTCTGGTACACTGGCTCCTCCACCAGAGACAGATACAAACTTCAGAGGGTCATTAGATCGGCGGAGAGAATCATCGGCAGACCTCTACCTTCGCTTGACCTCCTCCACAACTCCAGGCTACGCTCAAGAGCACGGAGGATTGCTGGCGACCCCTCTCACCCTGGCCAGCGGTTCTTCAGCAGACTTCCATTAGGCCGTAGGTTTCGGGCCATCGCCACCAAAACCTCTAGGCACAGGAACTCTTTCTTCCCCTCAGCTGTCACCCTCCTGAACTCATTGACTCGCTCTGAGCCTAGCACTGGAGCTACATTGTGTTCCAGAACTGCACTCTGTTCATGAACTAATTATGAATCTGGACTTCTGCTTTAGCCATTGTTGACTTATGTGCTCTTCTTTTTGTTTTATCTACGACTCTCTGTTTACTGTAGGCCCTCTGCTATCTATAGTCTTATCTTTATCCGTGAAATTGTACGTGCCAAATCCAATTCCGAGCACGACCCTGTCGTGCCTGGCGAATAAAAATGATTCTGATTCTGATTCTGAAATAGTAAAACTACATCTACATATATTTTGTTATGAAATAAAAACACATTATTACATTTAAAATTAACTGATTACCTCCCACACCAAAAATTAGCGAAATACATTTTTTAATGAAAAAAAAAATTACAATAAAAAAATAAATACATAAATAGTTACCTAAGGGTCTGCATTTTTTTAATATGCATGTGAAGAGGGTATATTGCAAACATTTTTTTAAATTAGAAGCTTGTAAATAGTGATGGACTCAAAACTGAAAAAATGCACCTTTATTCCCAAATAAAATATTGGCACCATACATTGTGATATTAGGGACATAATTTAAATGGTGTAATAACCGGGACATATGGGTAAATAAAATATGTGGGTTTTAATTATAGTAGCATGTATTATTTTAAATCTAGAATGGCCGAAAACTAAGAAATAAAGAATTTTTTCCATTTTTTTTCCTGTGGAAATTCATTTAGAAAAAAATAATTCTAAGCAAAATGTACCTCCCAAAGAAAGCGTAATTGGTGGCGGAAAAAACAAGATATAGATCAATTCATTGTGATAATTAGTGATAAAGTTATTGGCGAATGATTGGGAGGTGAAAATTGCTCTGATGCATAAAGTGAAAAATACCCGCAGGTTGAAATGGTTAATTTCAAATATTGTGAAAAATATCCGGCGCAGGAACGGAGGGGCATAGGAAAAATCAGGAAAGCATCGGACCATCCAGAGGCTTCCCTCTACTGAGGTATCTTTAATAACTTTATTTTTGTCTCGCTCCAGATTGGCCTACTAACATTTAAGTTTCAATTCAGGCCCTAGATATCTGAAGGTTTTCTTGCAACTGCACCACACCTCCCACAACAACAGAGCAGTAGGAATAACTTGCTCAGCCCCAGAAACTCCCTCAAAACCAGTTTTGGAACCAGAGCTTTCTGTCAAGCTGCTGAGCCCCCTACCATATGGAACACCTTACCACAGTCGATCGAACGCCTGTCCCAATCGACTGATGCCATCGATTTCAGCCAAAAATTGACCAATCGGGAATAGTTTGTGGAATCGATTTCTAGCAAGTTTGATCAAACTATTGAATGAGTATTGCCAGTTACCTTTAGTCTCCTGTGGCATTCTAACTCATTATGACATTTCTAATGTACGAAGCTCATTGTTTCAGTGGAGAGGCTCTTATGTATTCCCAGAGCCTTCTAACCAATCAGTAGGCACCAGGGGACATAACAATAACCCCTGTGACCCCTGTAGGGGACAGGGGCTGTGGGGGCCTGCTCTTCCTCCTGTCTCCTACCCCCCCAAAGTAACTTCCAACATTTTGAGATGAAAAAGGCGGACACTTTAACCTGAACTGAAAATTAAAAGTCAAAATAAGCATACACAAGTCATACTTACCTCCCATGTAGTCTACTCCTCAGTCTCTTTCTCCTGTTCTGCGTCCTATTTGTTCACTGTGATCAAGGGAATTTTCCATCCTCCATTTTTAAAATGGCCATTACCCATAACAGCTTTCTGGTCAGCACACAGTTAAACTGTAACATCGCCCACTTGAGCCATAGAGAAACATGGACATTACCTGGTACATCAGTTTTCCTCTCAGCTATAACTGACAGCAACTGATATATTTCAGATCTGACAAAATATTGTCAGAACTGGAAGGGATTATTGTCAGAAGAAAATGGTGAGCTTCTGAGAGGAACTGATGGCAAGGTAACTATGTAATGTTCATTTGCAGTTACCGCATGTGTTTATTTTAAATATTTTTTTACTCAGTACAGGTTCTCTTTAAGGTATGCCCCTGGCACACCCCTGATCACGCCCCCATCACACCCCTGTCATGTATATCACGTAGAATTGAGAAGCAAAAGATCTATATTTAGCATCCAAAGCACATAGCTCCTTTCTATCATCAGTAGCTTTTCTTCAATTTAACATTTGAAAATAAGAAATATATCCACTTAAATTATGGGAATAAAGTTTGGAGTCAATTAACCCTCTGGGCGATACAATTGCATCGCCCAGGAGGGGGCGCGGCACTTTTTTTTTAATTTTTTATTTTTTTAAATCATATAGCGAGCCCTGGGCTCGCTACATGATAGCCGATGCGCAGCGGCATCCCCCCACCCACTCCGATCGCCTTCGGCAATCAGAGTATGCAGGAAATCCCGTTCAGAACGGGATTTCCTGCTGGGCTTCCCCGGTCGCCATGGCGACGGGGCGGGATGACGTCACCGACGTCATGGACGTCGTGACGTCAGAGGCAGTCCCGATCCACCCCTCAGCGCTGCCTGGCACTGATTGGCCAGGCTGCGCAGGGGGTCCAGGGGGGGGCTGCGCGGCACGGCGGGTAGCGGCGGATCGGCGGCGATCGGAAGTTACACACAGCTAGCAAAGTGCTAGCTGCGTGTAACAAAAAAAATTATGCAAATCGGCCCACCAGGGCCTGAGAAATCCTCCTGTGCGATATACCCCGAGCTCAGCTCGGGATTATCGCCCAGGAGGTTAAACACATTTTTCAGTAGAAAAATACATTTATTTACAGTACATAGATCTGTACATCAGCTCTGAAAGAGGGACAAATGAGGAACAAAGCAGGACAGAGGGATTTAGTGTCCCCCCCTCCCCCCCAAAAAGGAACAGTTGGTATCTATGTCTTTACTTGCTCCAGCATTGGTGGTCTACTCCATGCTTCACAGTCACAAAGTTTCTCCTGCCATTCGCCAACTCCCACATCGTCCCATGACTGATATGAGCCACGTGACTGGGAGCCAGAGGATGGCAGTATAGAGCAAGTGGCTGCAGGGAAGCACGGAAGCGCTGGAACAGGTAGATATCTCAGCACACTATTCGGGAGGGTGGGTCCCATGACAATTTTGTTGGGGGGGGGGGGGGAGGGTTGGGTTCTTGTTACGCCCCTGGTAGGCTTTGAGAACAAAAATAAATTACACCGTTTTCTTACTGGAGAGATAAATATGAAGATGCCAGCCTTACTGATTTTACTCTGTAGCACTTCAACACACCCACCATTATTCCTGTATAAAAGGTCCCGTGCCGCGGCTGGCTCCAGTACCGTCCTTCCTGTGACAACTGTTAAATTACAAAACACACAAAATGCAAATAGATTTCACATCTTTCTTTGCTAAGTACGAACCACGCGCTTCAGGGTGAAAGGCTGCATTCAAAACTTGTAAAGTACAAAAAGGGTTTTTTTTTCTTAATTTTCACTGGAGGGCGACCTTCTGCCGACAGAAAAAAATAAATAAATTCAGAAACAATTCTAGAGTTTCAAAGAAAACACTGGCAATGATTTTCGTAAATACCATTTTCTGAAAGCTTTATTCATCTTGTGTAACACTGGAATGCGCTACCTGCGTGCAATTACCCAGGCTGATTGATTTGTTAATTGCAAGTATTATTTTTAAATACAGGGCTGGGAAATCAGAGAAACCACATGAGCAAAGTGTCTGCATTCACACTAAGACAATCGAGGCCACTTAATCGGGTGTTTTTATGTAAAAGTGTACAGCTGGAAGCATTGACTGCTGGGGGACCAAAGAAATCCAATCTGACCTGCCTTCCCAAGCAGGGAATTCTAAGGCTTGAAAACTTGAGGATATAATTGCAGACTTTTACTTCTGTTGTGCTGAAGAGTTATGCATTTAACGTAACTCTGAAAAAGGACAAAGAAAGGACCGCGTCCGGCTGGGTCTAGGGCGGCTGCAGTGTACGTATACCCTTACCGCCGATGAGTTGGGCGCAGGGCGAACCGAATGACGGCTTTCCCTGCTGCAGCTAAAATCCTCAGTGGCATTAAAGGGTAGGTCCTAGCAACTGAAAATAAAAAATCCACTTACCTCCTGCTTCTTCCAGCCCCTGGCAGCTGTCCTGTGCCCTCACTGCAGCTCCAATGGCTCTTGGTCCCCTCCGGTGGAGAAGCCGACCTCGCCAGGTCGGCTTCCTGGTCGGCGTCTTCTGCGCTCCAGGATGCTGCTCACTGGTTGTGCTGACGTCATCTGGACTGTACTGCGCAGGCGCAGAACTACTGCACCTGCCCAGTACAGTGCGGATGATGTCAGTGCGGCTGTGAGAGCCCCTCGCACATGCGTAGTGGAGATCTTTCACCGGAGGGGACCCCAGACCACCAGTGTGGAGCAGAGCTGCGGCGAGGGCACAGGATGGCTGGCAGGGGCTGGAGGAAGCCCCAGGTAAGTGGACTTTTTTTTATTTCTACTTGCTCGGATGTGTCCTTTAAAGCAAGTTCAAAGCCATTTTGTAAAATAAAAAACAGATACTCACCTAGGAAAAGAGGGAAGGCTCTGGGTCCTATAGAGCCCTCCCATTCTCCTCACGGTGTCCTCGTTCCTCTGTAGGCTCCTCTGTTTGAATCTCGTGCCGCGGGAGACTTTGGCAGTCTTCGGAAGCACTTGGACTCCCAAAGACCGGTGGCTCTGTACTGCGCTTCCGAAGCCTACACAACGTGCAAAAGAACAGTTCACGACTGAATGGTCGTGGACTGCTAACGTGGGAGCCTGCAGGGAATGTGTGGACTGGGAGGAGAACGGGAAGGCTCTATAGGACCCAGAGCCTTCCTTCTTCTTAGGTAAGTATCTGTTTTTTATTTTAAAAATTGTTTCAGACTCTCTTTAATTACTATTCCCCCTCCGGAGGGAGGTGTAATTCGGGGTTTGGCGATTGCTGGATCCGCGTATTACTCTTGCACGGGGTGGACATCATGACATTGCTGCTACGACAGTGCCCAGCTTTGGCGCTCGCTGCTGAGCACTGGGCGCCGAAATTACCTTCTTCGCAACTGCAGCCCAAAGGCAAGACCGGTGCTACTATAGGGGCAACCTGGGCAATTGCACCCAGGGCCCCAAGTTGGTTGTTGGCCCTGCTAGATTTCCCCTCAACTTTGTTGTGGTCCACTGCAAAGTTTGATAGTGTAGTGACTGACCGGTCCTGGCTGGCATGCTCTTCCATTAGTCTGTGGCTCCATGTATGTCTTCATTCCGCTGGCCACATCTTCTCAGTGACCCTGTGGCATATTACGATTCATGGACAAGAGGCGGCCCTATGAGGATGAAGACAGGAACACAAGGAGCCATGGACTAATGAATGTGACAGAGGCAGTCCTAACTAGAGATGGCCCGAACCTCCGATTTTAGATTCGCAAACTTCCGCAAAAGGTTCAGTTTGCGCGAACTTTCGCGAACCGCAGTAGACTTCAATGGGGATTCGAACTTTGAAAACTAGAAACATTTATGTTGGCCACAAAAGTGATGGAAAAGATGTTTCAAGGGGTCTAACACCTGGCGGGGGGCATGGCGGAGTGGGATAGACGCCAAAAGTTCGGGGGAAAAATCTGGATTTGACACAAAGCAGCGTTTTAAGGGCAGAAATCACATTGAATGCTAAATTGCAAGACTAAAGTACTTTCAAACATCTTGCATGTGTATACATCAATCAGGGAGTGTAATTAGAGTACTGCTTCACACTGACACACCAAACTCACTGTGTAACGCACAGCTGTTTGCGTAGTAACGGCCGTGCTGGACTGGTGCGCACCATGGCGAGAGTGCAGGCCGTGGCAGTGTTCAAGCTCATATGGTCGCCGGGCTGTGGTAGCTCAATGATAGAACAACAGTGACTGTGCAGCTGATCAAATTTGGTCTGTCCATAATGAAGCAACAATCTTATTATCTTCTTGTATGTAGGTAGGCATAGGTAGTTGCCCCAGTATAGGTAGGTAGGCATAGGTAGGTGTCCCAGTATAGGTAGATAGGCATAGGTAAGTGCCCCAGTAGTTAGCTAGACATAGGTAGGAGTCCCAGTATAGGTAGGTAGGCATAGGAAGGTCTCCCAGTATAGGTAGGTAGGCATAGGTAGGTGTCCCAGTATAGGTAGATAGGCATAGGTAGGTGCCCCAGTAGTTAGCTAGGCATAGGTAGGAGTCCCAGTATAGGTAGGTAGGCATAGGTAGGTGTCCCAGTAGTTAGCTAGGCATAGGTAGGAGTCCCAGTATAGGTAGGTAGGCATAGGTAGGTGCCCCAGTAGTTAGCTAGGCATAGGTAGGAGTCTCAGTATAGGTAGGTAGGCATAGGTAGGTGCCCCAGTAGTTAGCTAGGCATAGGTAGGAGTCCCAGTATAGGTAGGTAGGCATAGGTAGGAGTCCCAGTATAGGTAGGTAGGCATAGGTAGGTGCCCCAGTAGTTAGCTAGGCATAGGTAGGAGTCCCAGTATAGGTAGGTAGGCATAGGTAGGAGTCCCAGTATAGGTAGATAGGCATAGGTAAGTGCCCCAGTAGTTAGCTAGACATAGGTAGGAGTCCCAGTATAGGTAGGTAGGCATAGGAAGGTCTCCCAGTATAGGTAGGTAGGCATAGGTAGGTGTCCCAGTATAGGTAGATAGGCATAGGTAGGTGCCCCAGTAGTTAGCTAGGCATAGGTAGGAGTCCCAGTATAGGTAGGTAGGCATAGGTAGGTGTCCCAGTAGTTAGCTAGGCATAGGTAGGAGTCCCAGTATAGGTAGGTAGGCATAGGTAGGTGCCCCAGTAGTTAGCTAGGCATAGGTAGGAGTCCCAGTATAGGTAGGTAGGCATAGGTAGGTGCCCCAGTAGTTAGCTAGGCATAGGTAGGAGTCCCAGTATAGGTAGGTAGGCATAGGTAGGAGTCCCAGTATAGGTAGGTAGGCATAGGTAGGTGCTCTAGTAGTTAGCTAGGCATAGGTAGGAGTCCCAGTATAGGTAGGTAGGCATAGGTAGGTGCTCCAGTAGTTAGCTAGGCATAGGTAGCAGTCCCAGTGTAGGTAGGTAGGCATAGGTAGGTGTCCCAGTATAGGTAGTTAGGCATAGGTAGGTGTCCCCGTATAGGTAAGTAGGTGCCCCAGTAGTTAGGTAGGCATAGGTAGGTGTCCCAGTATAGATAGTTAGGCAGGGCCTGGCTGGCACAGTAATCTCAATTACCAAGGTCCAGCTGCAACAGATAGGGCTGTATAATGCAGTGGGCAACACGAAAAAAAGAAACATATCAGGAGAACATTAGCTCTCAAAAGAGCTGTTGAGGGGTGCTATTTTAGCAATAACAATCAGCCAGGAGCAAGCTAACAAGCCTATAACAGCCTAACCAATCTTTCCCTATGAGAGTCTGCCAGCAGCTGTCCCTTCTCTCACTATTGCAGGCACACTAGTGAGTGTAAAAGCCAGCGCTGCCTGCCTTTTATAAGGGGGGGGGGGGCTCCAGGAGAGAGTGTAGCCTAATTGGCTACAATGTGCCTGCTGACTGTGATGTAGAGGGTCAAAGTTGACCCTAATGGCACACTATGGGGGGGCGAACCGAACTTCCGCAAAAGTTCGCCTTCACTGGCGAACACGAACCACCGAAAGTTCGCCTGGAACCGTTCGCAGGCAAACCATTCGGGTCAACTCTGCAATGGCTCTGGGGACCACAATAAAGGTTGGCCTGGCTGGCTCTAGGGATTGGTGAGGGATTCGCAAAGGGGTCCCTAATGCTGCATTGGGGGAAGAAAAAGATTAAATACACAGCACCATCTTGTGGGTATTTTGGGATAAGCACAGTCTAAGCAGAGCTGCTGTACATGGATGTTACACATGGAACAGGGGGCTGCACATGGAAGGGAAGGGGGGCTTCCTCCTTAAATGGATGTTATGCAGGAAAGAGGGGAAAGCACATGGAATGGGGGGGGGGGGGGGGGGAAGGTGAAGCTGCTGTGCAGGGATGATACACATGGAAGCTACAACAGGGCCATGGCCAAAAATTACAGTAAAGGTAAGTCCACCACTACTTCCTATGTAAACTGTTTTTACTGTATTTTATCCTTTCTGGTTCATATATTTTTATCTAATTTCCATATTGCAGTTCCTGGAATGATCCCTCATTCGGTCCTTTGCTGCTCAAACGCCGCCCCCACCCCTCCCATAGCTTTGCCTATTCATCCCATTCGGAATCGCGCAGAGAATGTAGCTGCTCCCCCTAGTGACCTGCCCGGGGCGGACTGACCTCAGCGCACACGAAATGCTAAATTGTATTAGTCTGTTCTAACGAGTGCGGCCAACAGCCGCTCCACGCTATTAATAAAATCACTGTTTTCATTTTGTTGGCTTAATCTGTTTAGACTAATGGAATTAAGGAATGTTCAATAGTCATTTCATTACAAGCGTTGTAGTTGGAGCACGAACTGGTGTCAGGCGAGGCACCTGGACCCCGGGGAGAGATGTGAAGGATGCTCACTGACGGCTCGTGAAACAACAAAACATTTCTGAGGTTGGAGGAGAAGCGTTTGTGGTTCGCTTGGTGAAGCCGCGCAAAGAACAGTGAGTGTAGAAACTCTATAGCTGTTCTGAGCCCAATCTTATTCCAGCTCAATGTAAATGAAGCAATACCCTCTAAATTTCCCTAAGATAGGGATTTGGCCAAAGCATCTAATGACTAGCAGTGCTAGGGCAATAGAACGTTTAAAGGAGTTATTTCGCGAAAAAAGTAGGCAGTTAAAAAATGTGACAGATGACAGGTTTTGGGTCAGTCCATCTTTTTAATGGGGATTCTCAGGGCTTTCTTTGTTTTCAACAGCATTTCCTGAACAACAGTTGCGAAATTTAACTGACATAATAGTGTGCAAGGGATTAGGGAGGCCGGCTGGTAGCTATTTTGGCAGTTAACTGTTGTTCAGGAAATGCTGTTGAAAACAAAGAAAGCCCTGAGAATCCCCCTTAGGCCTCTTGCACACTGCACGCGATTCCGATTCAGATTCCGCTTTTTAATCAGTTTTTACATCAGATTCAGATTCCGATTTGCAGTGTGCAGGGAGCAAACTGCAAATCAGAATCTGAATCGGAAGTAAAAACTGATTAAAAAGCGGAATCTGAATCTGAATCGCGTGCAGTGTGCAAGAGGCCTTAAGCTGGCCACTAACGGTCCAATTTCTAGCGAAAAATCATTCGAGCGATCAGAAATTCTGATCGTACGAAAAATCGTTCACTACACCATCAACTAACCAATCTTTGCTTCCTATCTATCACGACCACCAAGAAAATCCAAATTTTCGTTCGACGAAAATTCATTCGGGCGACATTTTTTTCACTCGTTCATAATCGATTGTGTCCACCAATGGAGATTATTTACAACCAATCCGATCAGAATTTCTGATCGCTCAAACGATTTTTCGCTAGAAATTGGACCGTTAGTGGCCAGCTTTAAAAAGATGGACTGGCCCAAAACCTGTCATCTGTCACATTTTTTAACTGCCTACTTTTTTCACGAAAGAACCCCTTTAAAGCATAGCCGCACTTACACAGTTGCCCCTCAAAAATACTAGGCAGAGCTTCTGGGCAGGGTAGTTTCTAGGCCATAGAGCTCCCAGGGTGAGAGAGTGTACAAATTGCACCGCCAATCCCTTCCAGTAGATGTGGGTATGCTATTGTGATGCGGTAGCCAGAGATGCCCCCAATATAGATAGCCAGCCGCCCCCAGTATTAGTCAGACATAGCCCTTTCCCTCTGTATAGAAAGACAGAGGAGCCCCCAGCATGAATTAGCCAGATGCAGCCCCCCAGAATAGGCAGCCACGAGCCCTCAGTATTAGGTAGTCAGATGCAGCCACCCCCATATAAGATAAACTCCGCCCACCCACAGTACAGGTAGCCATAGTTCCCCATGTAGGTAGTCAGGGACCCCATGCTGTGAGTATCCAGAAAGCCCGCCCCCTATAGGTAGCCAGACAGCCCCCCATAGGTGGCCAGAGAGCCTCCCTATTAGGTGCCCATAGAGCCCTCCGTTAGGTGGCCAGAAAGCCCCCCATTTGGTAACCAGAAAACTCCCCCCCCCCCTTTTGGTGGCCAGAGAGTGTGCCAGTCTCACGGCCAGATAACTCCCTCGTTTGGTAGCCAGAAAGCCATCTATTAGGTGGCCAGAGTGCCCATCCCTGTTTGATGGCCAGAGTGCCCCCCATTTGATGGCGTGAGAGCCTCTCCCCATTTGGAGGCCATAGAGCCCCCCGTTTAGGTAGAATGCAAGGTTCAGCGACAAGAGAGCAATGTACAGGGACCGTTATTTTTATTATTGATTGATATAGTGCAAGCATCTTCTGTGGTGCTGTATAATAGATTAATAGAATGCAAGTTCTAACAATACAAAATAAACAATACAACAGATAACATTACAAGATAATGATGGATCACAGCTCATGCAGTGAACAAATCAACTACAGATCTTTACATAATGGGGGAAGGTATGTGCTCACATTACACAGCATTGGGGAAATTATATGCATCAGCAGCAGATCTCTCCACGCACTATATATCTTTTTCAACGTAAATCTGTGTTGGCAGATAATATAATATCCCCTGACCGCCTCCTGAGTCCTGACATTGGCCTGTCCCAGGTTGGGCCCAGAAAATCTAAATCTAAAGCAGGGTGAGGACATACAGTGGGCATACACAGATTAAATCATTTATAAAGTAATATTGTAAAATATAAGCAATTTTATTATTTAACCACTTTATGCCGTAGGCTGAGGGTCATTTCACACTGGGGCGGTGCAGTAAGTCAAAATGTGCATGCGCATATTTAGCGGAACAGTTGCTTAAAGGACCTCTGTCGCGAAAATTTTAAAATACATATAGTAAACCTATACAAATAAGAAGTACAATTCTTCCAGAGTAAAATGAGCCATAAATTACTTTTCTATTATGTTGCTGTCACTTACAGTAAGTAGTAGAAATCTGACATTACCAACAGATTTTGGACTAGCCCATCCTTTCATGAAGGGGGGGTCTCAGGGTTTTCATTATTTTTAAAAGCACTTAGTGAATGGCAGTTGCTCCGTCCAACTGCCAAAAAAGTGTGCAGCCAGCAGGGACGCTGGGCACCATGTTTGTATAAATCTTTTTCAGGGAATTTATAAAGAATAAAGGCCATGCTGAGAATCCCCTATGGAGAAATGGACTAGCCCAAAACCTGTCGGTAATGTCAGATTTCTAATACTTACTGTAAGTGACAGCAAAATAGGAGAAAAGTAATTTATGGCTCATTTTACTCTGGAAGAAATTAACTTCTTATTTGTATGTGTTTAAAATTTTAAGATTTTCGGGACAGTTCCTCTTTAAGCACATGTATCAGGAGATCTCTGCATGTGTCGGATAATGGGGACTGTGCTGTATTATGATTTTTTTTTAAGCTTTGCAAACTCATAGGTTTGTTATAACGCATCGCAAAGAACAGGAGTACTTCCTGGAAATGTATATACCGCTGTCATTCCTCACAGCCTGTTTACTCCTGTGCTCGGAATCTCTGATGCGGGCTATAGTTTCTTATTCTGCAGGCGCGCAGGAAACGAAGGGATGACACGTCGCGGCGTTATGATATAGAGCATTTGCTGTAGCGCAAATGATGACTCTCATTTGTCAGTGTCATTTTAGTCAAATTCTTAGCTGCTCAGCTGTAATTTAGATCAAACCAGATCTGAAGAGAAGGAAAACAAAAGGACATCAGATAGGGGCAGACAGCGGCCCGAGCCTGGAATATAATTGGCTGCAGATGCGCAGTCCGAGGGAGAGGGGATGATCGATACGTGCGGACGCGGCCGGGCTGGCGAGAGGAAGGCGGCTTCGCTGGCTGAGGGAAGAATAAGCAGTAAGTGTGGATAAACGCTCTCCACCGAGGCCTGTGCACTTTCAAGGAAAAGATAATTAGACTTGACGGTATTTTGTGCGTGAAAAAGTAGAGTAGTGAAAACGATAAACATTTTGCTTTAAAAGCACAGGTTTCTGTTCGCATGTGGCACCACTGGTGATGTTTACTAGCTTCAGGTGCTATTATCCCGCTGTCCCGGGATCCCCGAGGGTTTCACACACAGGAAAAAGAGAAAAATAATGGAAGTCGGTGAATAACATCGCCAACCCATAAGCATGTTGTCTAGGGCCTTCTGTGCCTCTCTTTCACTTCCATTTTCAGATCCTACCAAAACATCTTCAGAACACTCCCTTGTTTCTTGTCCCTATGTCATTCATAACGCACTTCTGGATAATGGGCTTGATTCACTATGTGGTCAGGGCCGGCCTTAGGTCTCACAGCGCCCTGAGCGAAACCTGATTTTTGTGCCCCCCCCCTTCATCCTCTTCCCACGTGCATATACACACACTCACGCACGCACATATACACACACAGGCCCATATGCAATTCCCCTTTTCACCTGAGATATTTCCTAGAACAGTGGTTCCCAACCTTTTTGACGTTGTGACACATCATGCCAAATAGACAGATCTCCGTGACACGTCACGTTTGTATAATAGAAAAATACTATTTATAACCATGAATAGATGGAAAGTGTGCATTATCATGAATACACCTAAAAATAAAGGCTAGAACCTTTCAGGAATATTAATAAAAAAAAATCAGTGGGACAGTTAGCCGCCTCCTCCCCCATTTAGAATGATAGCACAGCACTGACAATTTGCACCACGCGTTATAGCCACAGTGCGCCCTTCCCCCTCCAAAACGCCCTCAGACTCAGTATAGATAGGTAGCCAGGTATAGGTGCCCCCAGTATAGGATCTCATGTATAGGTGCCCTCAATATAGGTTGCCAAGCATAGTTGCCCCAGTATAGGAAGTCAGTTAAAGGTCTCCATCCCCCCCATAGGTAGCCAAGCATAGGTGCCTCCAGTATAGGTAGCCAGGAGTAGGCGCCCTCCCTCAGTATAGGTAGCCAGCTATAGGTGTCCTCAGTATAGGAAGTCAGGTGTTGGAGCCCTCAGTATAGGTAGCCAGCTATAGGTGTCTCCAGTATAGGAAGTCAGGTGTTGGAGCCCTCAGTAAAGGTAGCCAGCTATAGGTGCCCTCAGTATAGGAAATCAGGTGTGGGTGCCCTCAGTATAGGCAACCAGCTATAGGCGCCCCCTTGGAAGCTGGCGCCTTGAGCGACCGCTCCGGTCGCTCATATCAAAGGCCGGCTATGTATGCTGTGCTAACCTAGTTAGCACGCCTAAAGCACGCACAAGTGAAATTTAGATTGCGCGCAAAGTCCCGTCTGCTAATTAGTTTGGAATGTGTCTGTCCTTTCCCAAGCAAGAAATAGGGCATGTTGAACCAAACAATCTGTGAATTACAGATATAGTAATGTAATGCTTATTGAAGTACTCAGGGCTTCTAATATACTAATTTACATATAAAGCTTATTATATAATTCTTTTAAAACAATCATATAAGTTATAATTGCATACAGTTTAAAATCATTTTCTATTATGAACAAATACATTTAATAATTTCCACTGGCAGATGTTTATATTTTTCATATTTTGACTTTCTCTGTGTGAGAAAACGCGGAAAAGCCGCCGCGTGTGCTCAGAACAAGGCGGCTGATTCCGCATCCAACGCGGCGGTTTGCACGCGTAGGCCTACATCTGCCAGTATGGCTGAGCGCGGAGAAACCGCCGCATGCCTTGATAGCGGTGCGGCTGGCTCCGCGTCCAGCGCGGCGGGTGGTACACAAGACATGTCTGGTGTGGCTGGGACTGATAGTCCACACAGGTTTAGAAGGACGCGCGCGCGTTGAGAGGCAGAACTTTTATGACAGCCAGAAGCGAGTCAGCTGACCAAGCCGGTCAGCTGACGATTGTACCAGTTCCTATTGGTCCAGCACTTAGGAGAGGCGCTGGAGAGCGCTGGGCTATATATACTGGGTGCTGGTCATTCGCTGGTTGTCTGCTGTTGCGATCACTACGTGGAAGCACTCAGACCTTATTGTCAGAATCTGTGTTATCATTCTGTTATACTTCAGACTAGTTCCAGGGTGTTGATGATCAAGGACCTCACACCCAAGATTAGGGACTTGTGTTACCATTCCGTTATACTTCAGACTAGTTCCAGGGTGTTGATGATCACGGAGCTCACACCCAAGACTAGGCATTGTTTATTATCTGTTATGACTTCTGCTTTCCTGACCACTCTTCTGTTCACTGATTTGGTACTTCGCTATATCTGATACTCTGTTGCCAAAACCTGCTTGCCTTAGGATTACCGAATCAGTCTCCTGTCTTTGTACTTTGTATGTCCGTGTGTTGCCAACCTGGCTTGTCCGACCTTGAGAGCTATCTCCCCAGTTAAGAGATAGTTCACAGATCAGTCAGTGACATCCTCCTATTGGTGTCACTCACGCTCTGGTCCTCTCCTCTCCCAGTCTGACTCCTCCCTGCGGGAGATTCTCAGGCTGTTGATAGGTACTCATACTTTGGCAGTATTCCTTACTGTCTTTGTACCTGTCCTCCTGGTATTGTTCTCAAAGTATTACTGTTGCACCAAACACTCATATCTCTCAGGTGTCCAGAGGTTAGTAATATATCTGATTATCGGTGATACTGCAGATCATCAATAATCAGGTATATATCTGTATTTTTGGTGATACTGCAGATTACCAATAATCAGATCCTTTCTGTGTTACACCGATCGTTACACTCTGGCTGGGAAATGTTATCTTTTCTTGCTGGCTGTAACGGCCTTGTAACAAGTACATGTCAACAATCTTCTAGCTTACAAGTTAAAATAATCTTATAAAAGTTTCACTGCCTAGAATATGCTGAGATGTCCCAGAGCAATATTTTAAAGAAGTACTCTAACTTTACAATAAAATTTTGCATAGAACATTAAAACTTAAAACATAGACATATGACAGCTTTTCCTGCATAAAGAAACCGCTAGAATTCTGACACCCAGGATCCATCAAGCTCCTCCCAAGGATGATTAAACTCCTCCCAGGAAACATCAGACTCCTCCTCTCAGGGACCATCAAACTCCTTACAGGAGCCATTAAACTCCTCACAGGAATCATTAAACTCCTCCCTGGGGCCATCAAACTCCTCATACCAACTCATTATCTGTGCTCACCTTCTGCAGCACCCTTTTATTCACTGTTCCACTAAGAAGACTCCCACCTCTGCAATCCACTGTGTAGCTGGAGCATTCATGATGGATTTTTCAAGTGAGGCTCTACCAGTCTATCCTTCTCACTACTCTGCACCTGCAAATCTCTACATTGACTCCTCCCAGCACTTCTCACCTTATTCTTGTATCTGCAAATCTCAATACTTGCTCCTCCTACCACTTCTCCCCTGCCGCTCCTGTTTGCTGATTGCTACACTGGCTTCTCCAACAGCTCCTCACCTGCTGCTCCTCTCTGTTATCTCTACATTAGGTCCTCCCACCACTCTTTACCTGCTGCTCCTCCCTGCAATCTCTACGCTGGCTTCTCCACCTCTCCTCACCTGCTGCTCTTCTCTGTAATCTAATCTCTCCATTGGATCCTCCCAGCACTCACCTGTTGCTCCTCTTTGAAATCTCTATGTTGGCTCCTCCCACCACTCCTCACCTGCTGCTCTTGTCTGCAAACCTCTACATGTGCTCCTTCCACTACTCCTCACCTATTGCCCCTCTCTGCATATCTCTACACTGGCTCCTCCGACCACTCCTCACCTGCTGCTCTTATCTGCAAACTTCTACACGGGCTCCTTCCACTACTCCTCACCTGCTGCTCCTCTCTGCATATCTCTACACTGGCTCCTCCCACCACTCCTCACCTGCTGCTCCCCTCTGCATATCTCTACACTGGCTCCTCCCACCACTCCTCACCTGCTGCTCCCCTCTGCATATCTCTACACTGGCTCCTCCCACCACTCCTCACCTGCTGCTCCCCTCTGCAAATAGCTACACTGGCTCCTCCCACCACTTCTCACCTGCTGCTCCTCTCTGCATATCTCTACACTGGCTCCTCCCACCACTCCTCACCTGCTGCTCCCCTCTGCAAATAGCTACACTGGCTCCTCCCACCACTCCTCACCTGCTGCTCCCCTCTGCATATCTCTACACTGGCTCCTCCCACCACTCCTCACCTGCTGCTCCCCTCTGCATATCTCTACACTGGCTCCTCCCACCACTCCTCACCTGCTGCTCCCCTCTGCAAATAGCTACACTGGCTCCTCCCACCACTTCTCACCTGCTGCTCCTCTCTATATTCTCTACTCTGGCTTCTGTCACCACACCTCATCTGCTGCTTTTTCCTGTAAATCTCTACCTAGACTCCTTCCTGTCTGGTCAATGTTAGCATCTATTTAGTATGAAGGCCAACAGATTTTGAATACTATGAACAGATTGTGTAGATAAGCTCTCATATTGCATGGGCATGGTAAAATTAGCAAAGCAGAACTTTTTGGAGTGCGCCGTATAGCACCGAACCTTGGCTACAGCAGTAATGGGTAGATTTGGGATCTGGTAATTGCCGAAATCCGAATTACTTCTCTCTCCGAGTTTTGAAGACTCAAAGGGAGAATAGTATTTAACACCCCTCCAAATTTGTGTGGCAGCAGGGTGAGCGGTCATTCTGCTCACCCCGCACCAAAAAGCCTGTGTGTCAAACTGCCATTCGCCATTAAAATTGGAGGTATGTACTTACTCTAAAGCTTCGTACACAGACACAAGGCCTGTCACCTGGCAGGGATTTGGACTCGATCTTTTGTCCTCCATCGGTCTGTTCCAGCGCATGCACAGTAGCATGGACACGATCAGGCTTGGCTGTTTCCGCCAAAGCCAAGGTGGGTCCATGCTTCTATGCAGGTGCAGTGCAGCTGGACATTGGGGGTTTCAGCGCTCGAACAGCAAGATAGAGGGGATGGGGGAAGCATCTGGATGGCCCTCTCCTGAGGAAAGTATCTAACTTTTTATTTTTCCGACTTCACAGGTTTGCTTTAAAAGACAAGTGAGGTGAGTAAATTAACCACTTGACCACTGAGGGGTTTTACCCCTTGAGCACCATAGCAATTTTCACCTTTCAGCGCTCCTTCCATTCATTCATCTATAACTTTATTATTACTTATCGCAATGAAATGAACTATATCTTGTTTTTTTCGCCACCAATTAGGCTTTCTTTAGGTGGGACATTATGCCAAGATTTATTTTATTCTAAATGTGTTTTAATGGGAAAATTGGAAAAAAAATTGGGAAAAAATCATTATTTTTCAGTTTTTGGCCATTATAGTTTTTAAATAATGCATGCTACTGTAATTAAAACACATGAACCCTATTTGCCAATTTGTCCTCGTTATTACACCATTTAAATTAAGTCCCTATCACAATGTTTGGCGCCAATATTTTATTTGGAAATAAAGGTGCATTTTTTTCAGTTTTGCGTTCATCCCTAATTACAAGCCCATAGTTTATAAAGTAACAGTGTTATACCCTCTTGACATAAATATTTAAAGATTTCAGTCCCTAAGGTAACTATTTATGTATTTTTTTTATTGTAATTTTTTTTGGGGGGGGGAGTGTGGGAGGTAATGAGTTAATTTATAATGTAAAAGTAAAACTATGTATATGTATATGAAAAATGCTTTTGGGTGTAGTTTTACTATTTGGCCACAGTAACTTTTTGTAAAAGGGTCCTGCAAGCGTAGGAAGTACGGAAGTATGCTTGCAGGAAGTTCAGGGAGGCTGGGAAATTTTTTTTTTCACAATGATCGCACTGCTTCTCATAGAAGCAGCCGATCATTGCTGGGGGGCTTAGATCAACAAACGGGAATGGTTATTCCCGTTCACTGATCTCCGAGCAGGCGACAACGTGCACGAGTGCGGGAGCGCGCGCACGAGCGAGTGGGAGCACGTGTAGCGGCGGTAGTGGCGGGAGATGTGTTTATCTCCGTTCCTGGTCGTTAAAGGTTGTGCAAACAGATGGAGATATACGCACCTGCGGTGGTAAAGTGATTGAACTATCTTTACTTACCTGGGGATTCTTCCAGTCCCTACAAGTTACGTGTGTCCCTTGCAGTCTTCTACCATCTCCAGCTGGCAGCCGCTGAAGATCGCCGACCCCCGATGGCTTTGACATTGGCTTTTGCCCGCATCATCGGGAGCCTACTGCACAAGTGCAGTACACTTCAAGTGACGCAGGCATGCGGAGAAAATGCCGATCTACGGGTCGGCAATCTTCAGCGGCTGCCAGCTGGAGATGGTAGAAGACTGTGAGGGACTCGCATGACTTGTAGGGACTGGAAGAAGCCCCCGGTAAGTAAAGTTGTTTTAATTTACTCACCTCCCTTGTCCTTTAAGTGAGTAAGAAAGATCTCCCCTGATGTTTTCTAAAAGTCTCTTACAAAAGATATTTTTCATACTAAGTATACCAACACCTTAAAACCAGCGCAGAAAATGTTGCTTTTAGGGATGGCAAAAAATGTGTAAGGCGTACGCCGGTGTAAAGGACGGGGGTTTATTCTAGGCTTTCCTTCCCCATTAGTCATTCCTCTATAAAAAACACTCTTATCAGCCAATTTCCTGAAGTGGCTCCGTTCGAGAGGCTCCAGTGGAAATAAGTTGTAATAGAGCCTATTGAGCTGAATTCCCCCATGCTCGGCGATAGCAAGAAGAGCTGTTTGCTAATCAGTCTTGAAAAGTTTTTGGCTACTTCCTATGAGTGACACGCGCAGGGAAAAAAAAAAAGAAAGAAAATCCCTAAAGTATTCTTCAGACGTCGTCTTCTCAGTCCTGGAGAGGGAGGAAAATACGACTCTGCCAGCTTAATTTCATGCACACTATAGATTATAACCGCATGAGTCACTGCAGGGGTTGTCATGCCTACATTTGGATTTGGCATGTGAGGGTTCGTTGCTACGTGTTTGTTGATTGTAATTCGGCTATTAGATTCAGATTTCAGAGGTTTCCTCCATTGTGCCCCAACACACACATTTTAAAGGATACAAGAGTTGAAGGGTGAAGTGGCCATATGTCATGTGCGTGATATTATAAATAGAAACTTACCACACCTTCTGTTCCCTTTCATCACACAACATTGTCCAGCTTCAAGCCCATTCTGACGCTTGACCCGGGTGACTCACATAAACTATAATCCTACCATACTGTGCTGCACCTGCGCAGTATGTCCATTCTGCACCCTTGTGGCCATGCATAAAGGGGATCTTCAGCCTAAACAAACATACTGTCATTAACCTCCTGAGCGTTACGCCGCTCAAGAGGTTCTGCAGCCTAGAATCCCCCAGTATAAATTTAACAGATCCCATGCCTGTTAAAGCGGCATCGTCACCATAAAAATCAAATTTAAACAGCAACTGGTCTGAGTGTATTAAAGAGGAACTCCAGTCCAGTGAAAAAAATGTAATAAAAAAAGTGCTTCATTTTTACAATAATTATGTATAAATGATTTAGTCAGTGTTTGCTCATTGTAAAATCATTCCTCTCCCAGATTCACATTCTGACATGTATTACATGGTGACATTGTTACTGTGGGCAAGTTATGTAGCTGTTTCTAGCTGTTCTGGCTGTTACAGACAGCTGTAAACAGCCATTTCCTGTCTGTGAACATTGTTACATTGTGGCAGTTTGCCCAGAGTACCGTACGGTACCAGAGCCTCTTGTGGGAGGGGTTTCAGCACAAAATCAGTCATACAGCGCCCCCTGATGGTCTGTTTGTGAAAATCATTATATTTCTCATGTAAAAGTGGGTATCAGCTACTGATTGGGATAAAGTTCAATTCTTGGTCGGAGTTTCTCTTTAAGTGATAAAGATGCTAATCCTGCATTCAAAACTGTTTTTGCTGTTATGGTTTGGAGTTATCACATACTTTAGGAGCACTGGCCCTAGTGCCAAACAGTGTCAAAAAGTTGAATGCTGGGAGTTCTTTTGAATGCTGGGAGTTATTTTTATCTATAATATATTCCTCCTCTTCCATTTATTTCCCTGTCTAGCTGATCACTTGTGTTTACAAGCAAGGCTGAGGTGACTCAGTGATTGGATGTGTAAATAAAAAAAAGACTCTGGGAGGAGGGCAGCTAATGAATACACAATGAGCAAGAGAAAGGAGGGGGGGGGGGGGAAGTGTCAGGGAGGATATGATGTCAGCATTAGCTTGGCAAGATGGCCACTGCCTAGAATAGGATTTTCTGCTTTTCCTTTGTAAAATTCACAGGAATCATTACGTGGATAGCACAATACATCTGTTATGTAAGTAAAAGTAGTATTTATCTACTTATATATGTGTTGTTCTTTTTTCTAGGTTAGCATGGGTGTCGCTTGTTCTTTAAAAGCTTTAGCTAGCACTAGGCTAGCTAATACAGGTTGCACCCCCCGATCGCTGCTGATCCCCCCTCGATCCCCCTGCTAATACATTACCCAGCCTGGATCCAGTGATTGGCGCAGCCTCCCACACAGCTCCGGTCTTCACTATGGGGAGGATTGCACATCATGACGTCATGTGCGATCCTCCCATAGTGAAGACTGGAGCGTGTGCGGGAGGCTGCGCCGATCGCTGGATCCAGGCTGGGTAATGTATTAGCGGGGGGTGCCGGAAACCTGTACTAGCTAGCCTAGTGCTAGCTAAAGCTTTTACAGGAATGGGATCTGCTAAATTTATACTGGGGGACTCCTGGGGCCAGTGAGCAGTATGCATGACACAGTGTCGGGCACACCCCTAAGGAGGTTAAGTTACATTAGTTATGTTAATTAAAATAGATAGGTAATATCATCTCTTACCCACCCTGTTTTAAAAGAACAGGCAAATGTTTGTTATTTCATGGGGGCAGCCATCTTTTTCATGGGGGCAGCCATCTTTTTGGTTGAAAGGAGATGACAGGGAGCATGAGACACAATTCCAACTGTCCTGTGTCCTGCTCACTCCTACCTGAGTGCTAGGCTTCAAATCTCAAATTAAAAATTAATTAAAAAACAGAAACAAATTTGCACCAAAACAGCAGAAGGAGAACAACAACATCAGAAATCCCATCATGCTTTGCACAGCATCAGGGGAAAAATGCCCGGGCAGCTTTCCTCTGTGCAGCTAAATATGAGGCTTGGGTTAGAAAAACAAAGTTCTGAGGCTGTGAAACTGTTAAAGAAACACCAAGCCTTTTCAGTGCTGCCGAGTAGATTTTTAGTCTGGAGGTTCACTTTAATGATGTTGCCATACAGGCGTACGCTCAAAGCGTCCTCTTCTTCCGCATTCCACGCCGTAAAGCACATCCGCATGACGCAAAACACGTCATGTGGGCGCGCTTTACGGCAGGGAATGCGGAAGAAGAGGACGCTTTGCCGGAGGACGACTGGCAGTCGTCCGAAAACAAAACTTAGCCACGGAGACGGCTGCAGGCAGCTTGGGAAAGCCCCAGGTAACTGCATTTTTTGGGGCCCACAGTTAAGGTTCCCTCCCTTTAAGGCCATAGACAAGGTAGTAGCTGTGGCTACTCCTGGTCCTTTTGGTAATCTGAGGTAGAGAGGGGTCAGAAAAGATGGCAGATGGGCCCCCTGACACCCACTTGGCCCTGGCACCTGCCTATGTTGCCTCGTGGATGATCCTGCTCTAGATATATATCAGTGTTTATGTGGAGTGGAGGGAGGAAGGGGTTTGGGGGGTTAAATACATACCTGACTTTTTTAGGGCACAAGTGAGGCTCCGCCTCCTCCTCGGCAGTAAGGTAGTGGCCATGTTTCCAACGATTGATGAAAGTCTTTAGAAACCTCCGCTTGCGCGGCCACAGCGCACCACCAATCAGGTTGTGGCTACTGAGCTGAAGGTGAGCCAAGGCCATGCAGGTGGGTGTGTCCGGAGCCCCCATAGACAGATAAAAAAAAATTGTCAGGGCCCGTTTTGTGAGGGAGGTGGGGCGATCATTTGCCTGAAGGGAAGACTTCAGGTTAGGTGAACATTTAACCCTGCAACCTCCCCCCCTCCCAGTACTCCATCATACAGACAGAACCTGTCATGACTCATTTCATGCTCTGTCAATTTGGATTTACGTACTCTTTAATTCCCAGTCTTGTGACGCTTTGTATTTTACAGAAGGAGAAAAGATACTTTACCGCATTACCGGAGCCACCAGCAGGACCACAGAAGGGGCCAGGAGGATGCTGGATGACCTACCGGGCTACGGTGGGCTGGAGGTAGCCCCAGGAAAGTCCAGTTTTCTTTTTTTGCCAATGCTCAGAGCCCCTTTAAAGCAGTTTTAAACGCTGACCAAATATTCTATAAAAATGTGTTTTCCTACTTTTTATATCCCATACAGTTATCATATTTGCTTTTGTGCACAAGTATTATAATTCATTTAGAAATTATAAGTTCCCTAAAGTTCACTTTATTTACTTTGAAAGCTGCTGGTGCATTTTATTCATAACTGTTGCAAAAGTCTGGTGCAAAAGTTGAGGATGCAAGGACTGGGGAAGAGTCTGTGTTCATGGATAGGGAACTGACTAATGGACAGAAAACAAAGAGTTGTGGTCAATGGATCGTACTCAAAATGGGAGACTGTTAGCAGTGGGGTCCCACAGGGGTCTGTTCTGGGTCCAGTGCTCTTCAATTTATTTATTAATGACCTAGTAGATGCAGTAGTGAGCAATGATGCTATTTTTGCAGATGATACAAAATTGTGCAGAATCATCAACTCTCAGGAAGATAGTGTCATATTGCAACAGGATCTGGATAGGATGGCTATATGGGCACATACATGGCAGATGAAATTCAATGTTGACAAATGTAAAGTCATGCATTTTGGACATACTAATGGTCTAGCACCATACAAAATAAATGGGATACAGTTGGGGACATCAAACTTGGAGTACTCATCGACAACAAGTTAAATAATCGTACTCAATGCCAAGCAGCTGCAGCTAAAGCTAACAAAATTTTGGGATGCATTAAAAGGGAAATAAAAACTCGAGATGCTAGCATAATATTGCCCCTGTTTAACTCTCTAGTAAGGCCACATCTGGAATATGGAATTCAGTTCTGGGCACCACATTACAAAAAAGATATTGCAGTTTTAGAGCAGGTGTAGATACGAGCAACAAAATTGATACATGGGATGGAAGGTCTCGCTTACCAAGAAAGGTTAGATAAACTGGGTTTATTTAGTTTAGAGAAAAGAAGCCTTAGAGGGGATCTAATTAACATGTATAAATACATCAGAGGGCAATATAATAGCTTGGCGGATGAGCTTTTTGTCCCTAGGCCTTCTCAAAGGACTAGAGGACATGATCTGCGCATGGAGGAAAAGCGTTTTAGCCATTTATTTAGGAAAGAGTTCTTTACAGTAAGAGTGATTAAGATGTGGAATGCATTGCCACAGGAAGTCGTTATGGCAAACTCTATACCTGCATTTAAAGGGGGCTTAGATGCTTTCCTTGCATTGAAAGACATCGATGGCTACAATTACTAGGTAATGCCTAATGATGTTGATCCAGGGATTTTATCTGATTGCCATCTGGAGTCGGGAAGGAATTTTTTCCCTTTTGGGGCTAATTGGACCATGCCTTGTAAGAGGTTTTTCGCCTTCCTCTGCATCAACAGGGATATGTGAGGGAGCAGGCTGGTGGTGTACTTTGTACTGGTTGAACTCGATGGACGTATGTTTTTTTTCAACCAAAATAACTATGTAATTATGAAACTATGTATTTCTATTGTGAATGCAGCCAGTAATGATTTTTGAGCAGTGTTTCAGTTCAGGATTCATTAGCAGAAGTGTCTGCGCAGTCAGGGAATGTTTACTTACCGGTTATTGTATTAAGTGAAGAATGTAAACACAAGATAAGGTTGTCACCAGTTCGGATGCGGCTGCCCCTGCTGGAGAAAAAGTCAGTCCTGTGATTTAACCCTTTGAATGCTGTTTTACTTTTTAAAAAATGGTGTTAGTATATAATATGCTGTAAATAATCTTTTAGAGCAAAGAAGAAATGCTGGGTTTCATTCCACTTTAAAAAGGAAAACAAAATAAGGCACCCTCCATATATCTCTCCTTTCAGGTTCCCGTTAAGAAGGGCATTTAGGTTTTCTTGGACAGGGCCGGCGCTGCCATAGAGTCAAAGGGGGAAATTGGCCCGGGGCCCCGACCTCTGCAGGGCCCCGCACCGCCCTCTTTGCTCCCCGGGTCCCTGAGAGTGTGCTTTGTGTAATTAATTACCTATTTTGGCAGTTGGACAGGCAGGGGCTGCACATACATTGCACTCTGAGGTTGGCACACTGTCTCCCTCCCACTCTAAGACCCGGCGCGTGTTTACAAATTACGTGCCGGGTCATAGTGAAGGAAGAGGACAGCGTGCCAGCCTCAGAGTGCAGGGTATGTGCAGCCACTGCCTGTCTGACCACCGAGATAGGTAATTACATGAAGCACACCCGCAGGTGCCCAGGCAGCAGTCAGGTCACGAGGGGTGGGGGGAGAGAGGGACAGTCGCGTCACAAGGGGGGGCCTTAAACCGGTGTAGTGAAAAATTTTGCTACCCATCATATTTTGCAACTTGCCATAGAGGACAGTGTATGACTGTGTAGGCGTGGCTCCTCTCTGTTAACACGCCTGTAATTTTTTGCAACCACAGATCCCATTGAGCTAGAAGGGGGATTGTCCCTCCAGGGGGGTTATTAGTTGAGCAAGAGGGGGGGATTGTTCCCTGGGGGGGAGGGGTTATTAGTTGAGCAAGAGGGGGGATTGTTCCCTCCAGGGGGAGGTATTAGTTGAGCAAGAGGGGGGATTGTTCCCTCCAGGGGGGGTTATTAGTTGAGCAAGAGGGGAGGGTTCTGTGTGAGAATAGGGTTTGGTTGGGTTGCATTTTCTGATACAGATAGGTTAAAGTCAATGGTTAGATTGCACTTTCTGATAGCTATACCTATAAATAAGTGCAACCGGTTGCAAAATCTGATAAAGTTGCAAAAAATGTCACCACACCGGCCCGGTTCTTGGAAACCCCACCTGGTGTAGATACATCCTCTGCAGTTACCCCCTTTTTCTAGGTGATCCTCTAAGCCTCTGCAGTGGTTTGCAGCCTGTGGACAGCACCTCTTCCCACAGTTCCTGAGAATAATCGAAGCCCTGTCAAAATGACGAATGTCGGGTATGTAACTGCACTCCGCTGCAAAGTTGTCTGACTTTGTTTTAACATTGCTAGAAAATGGATCACGGCAAAATTCTTCATAATTTAGAGCCAGGCTCGGCCGGACTGAGCTGGGAGAAATTGATTTGTGTTGGAAGCCAGATAATCACAGATGATTATCTGATTGGTAGAGACTTCGCTATTAGGGACCGAGAAATCACGGCCTGGGTGTTTATTTATTTTTCTGAGCTGCATCATATAAATTGTCACTGGCTGACTTTTTCATTTTGGAGTTCAGAATATAAATTAGAATTTGGAACTCTGGGTAAGTCATTCTCTTATTAAAAACAAATCGTATTTTGTGCAATAGCACATGATATCATTTCATACATGATATCTATCTATTTATCTGTCTGTCTGTCTGTCTATCCATCTGGTTGATGCACAAACCAGTGGCAGCATTTTACCAGTACTTATGGCAATTACCCAGCATGCGGTGCGTAATTAGCCTCACCCTGAGCTATCTAGTTAATGCAGAGGTTGCTACAATACCTTATGCTTTTTATGTAACGTGCTAATTGTGCAATACATGCTACACAGCTGCTATGGGTCCAACTTGCTAGACGTCTTATTTACATAATGTGCATTTATGCCAGGGGTCTCAAACTCGCGGCCCGCGGGCCATTTGCGGCTCTCGATACAATATTTTGTGGCCCTCGCTGGCAAAAGCTTCCTTATAGTTCGCTTCAGTGCTCCCAAGTAATCCGCCGCATCCCCGCCGCTAAACGAGGGCTGCAGAGCCCCCAAATCGCCCGGGGGGCAATCCGCCGGCATTTCCTGGAAGGGGCAGAGCTTTCAGCTTCAGCTCTGCCCCTCCTGACGTCAATCGCCGCATGGATCGCCGCCTCTCCCCGCCCCTCTCTGTTAAGGAAGAGTGAGAGGGGCGGGCAGAGGTGGCGATGCGCCGCGATTGTAAAATTCCTTATGCAGCCCAGCCTCATCCTGACTTTGCCTCCTGCGGCCCCCAGGTAAATTAAGTTTGAGACCCCTGATTTATGCAAACAGTGTACGCAATTGTGTAACAAAGCTCTCCAAACTACACAATGTGCATAATATAGACCCATATATGTTGGTCCCATGTCTGTCTATCTATTCTCATATCTATTTATGGTCTATCTATCTACATCTATTTATTCTGTATATCTATCTTTAGATTAGATTGAAATTGAATTGAGTATATAAAATACAATGGCCGATTGTATGAGATCGGGCTGGAAGCCAAGATAGCAGTTTTTGCACCCCCGCTGATGGCCACCTGGATTTTTTTTTAGTAAGAATTGCTCGGGGAATAGCATCCACCAGGCCCCTAGACTCTCTCCAGGATATAGGCAACTGCCTAGAATTGCTTTGTGGATGATCCAGCTCTGCATTTACCTGGAATACACTATAACCAGGGCGTAACTATAAATCACTAGGCCCCCCTGCAAAACTTTGGATGGGGCCCCTTGCACACTGAATAGGGACGGTCTACAAATATTTGTCTACAAAACGTTGTATGTTTAGCTATCAGTGGCTGAGCAGATGCAGTCATTAGAACAATAGTGCAGAAAGTAGAAAGTTTTTCTCTCCTTTCCCTTAGTTGTCAGTATCTCAGGAAGGGGCCCCCTGTGGCTTCTGGGCCCCCCTGCAGCTGCATCCCTTGCAGGGTCGATTCTTACGCCCTTGACTATAACCCCCCCCCCCATTAAATAGGAACCATAACAATATAGACTAGAATGCAATAAATTATTCGGGATACCCACTTTTACAGATATTTTCCTGGTTTCAGCATCAGAAAAACTACCTTTAGCTATAGATTGCTGTATATTGGTATGTTGTCCTGCCCTTCCACTGAGGCTTAGCCTAGGCTGTTTATTATGCAGAATTCCTGCCACCCCCCAGCATTCTGGGAGACCAGAGATCACCTGCCAGGACTCAAGATGTTGCCGCCTGTGATAATCTTCAGAAAGTAAATTGGGGCGAGGGAAGAATTTACAATGAGCAAACGCTAACTATATGAGTTATAAATGACTATTGTAAGAAAATAAGACATTTCATACATTATGGTATCTTGACTACAGTTCCTTTTTAAGCCTAGCGACCCTTACGTGCCATTCATTAAATCTGTTTGCCATACATTTTCAGGTTCACCTTGGTAAGTTGCATGACCTCACTGCCGCCTTTACCCCCGATTTTGAGGTTAAGCTACGTCTGTTACAGCCACTATGCTGAGGGAGTGTGGTGGTGTGTATGTGTGTGTGTGTGTGTGTGTGTGTGTGTGTGTGTGTGGGGGGAGGGGTGCAGCAATATAGAATAGAATGCAGTGTGTGTGTGTGTGTGTTGGGGGGGGGGGGGGGGAGGGATCAAGAAACTGATGAACAGATCATATCCAGCTGATGGTGTGGTCACATGACCCTGATGCTGAGATATGAGTGGGGTATATGGTTTGGGGATACAGTGTTATGTGACATGTGGCGCAGGGGCGTAACTAGAAATCACTGGGCCCCCCTGCAAAACTTTGGATGGGGCCCCCTTCCGCCAACCAACCCCACCCCCCCCCCCTCAATGCAGATAAAAAACAGACAGCAGTGAAGCACTGGGAGCATTTTCTCTATCAATTACATTCGCTTCTGTAATAAAACATGCATGTTTACACACATACGGACAGACATGGTGTACAGAAAACCGACAGACGAGTGTGCTCCCATCCTCAGCTTCTTATTACACTCACTCTGTCCTACTCTGATAGAGCAGAACGGGCTTTGCAGCCCCCTCCAGCATCAATACAGTACAGAGCACTTGGGAAGGGGTAGAGAGGTTGGGGCTGGGTGCTGTAAAGAAGACCTTGCTGCACACTGAATAGGGACTGTCTACAAATCTTTGTCTGCAAAACCTGGTATAATTCCTTATCAGTGGCTGAGCAGATGCAGTCATTAAAACAATTGGGCAGAGAGCAGAAAGTGTTTTTCCATTTCCTTAGTTGTCTCTCAGAACGGGGCCCCCTGAGGCTTCTGGGCCCCCCTGCGGCTGCATCCCTCGCAGGGTCTATTGTTACACCCCTGCATGTGGGGTATGGGGGTAGCCTTGGTTATATAAAAAGAAATGCAATAAGGCTACGAGTCTCAGAGCCTTATTGCATTTTTTAACTACAGTAACATTTTAAGACGTATCGTTCCAGAGACAAGAGCGCATCAGAACTATAGGCTGGGTGTTGAGTGTTTGGGAGAATCTATTTTCATTGGCCTGCTAGATTGCTGAGCTCTTATACTGATTATACAAGTGCTGCTCCTCAGGACTGAAGTGGATATGTTTTATGTCTAGGTGAACTCACCTACCTAGCAGATGCACTCCAGTCCACGCTCCCCAGAGGATAACAGCTCTAATGGTAAGTGCTCTGCTAGGCAGGGTTATGTTGTAGAACATAAGAGGCTTCTAGTGATTTGTGTGTGTGGAATATCCAATGAGGCTACCAATTATTATGTGCTTCGGGGCTGATGGGTAACATCTCAAAGAAAAGAAAAACAAGCAACATTACTCCAACAGCTAAATTTGAGTAGCTTGTATGTGATAAACTGTATACTGAAAAGTGTTTTAGGATTGTTTTATTAGCTAACGAGGCCTGCTCTAGTGTTTGATCATTCGTTTTCCATGTTTATATTGAATCATAGCTGAGCTAGTATAAAGTACATAAAAATCATTCACACCAATCCCCGCCCCTGAGGAGCTTACACATCCTGCCCCTGAGGAGCTTACACATCCCACCCCTGAGGAGCTTACACATTCCCGCCTTGAGGAGCTTACACATCACACCCCCTCCCTTCCTCCTACTCTATGCAGAGTCCTGATGAGAGTGCAAATGAGATGTTACTCACCCAGCTCTCTGCATTCCACTGACAAGATCTCCCTTCAGTCAGCAGCACCTCTAGTGATGCTCATCCGAGCTCGGATATCCGAGATACTCGGATATCCTAGCTCTTTTTTCACTATTCGAGTTCGAATACCGAGCTCGAATAGTATTAGCTATCCGGGCTGTGCTATCCGAGCGCACTCGGATAGCAATTAGCTATCCGGAGATATCCTAGCTATCCGAGCTCGGATAGCGTCACGTCACGTCACCTCGAGTCCTCACAAGCGAATCAGAGGGCTCCCAGCCCTCTGACTGCAGCCAATCACAGAGGGGGAGCCTGGCCAAGCCCCCCTCTATAAATAGCGGGCGCCATGTTGCCTCACTCGTCCTGCTTGCGACTTACTGACTGACTGTACTGAGAGACTGCTCCAGTGCTTTTTGTCTGTGCAAGTAGTGCATTTATTGTTGAATACACCTTGCGTTTTTACACTCCAACACTTGATATTCACCTGTATTGCTTTGTATTGTAGATAGATTGTATTTTAGGCAGTTTAGTTTGTGTGATTAGGGACTAGGGAGGGAGACTGTCACTGGTGCTGCTGCAGCTGCAGCTAGCAGCTAGGCCCTGTGCCTAGGCAAGGCAGCCTGCCCTGCTCTGTGCTCTAGTCTCTAGTTACCTGTGCTCTCACCTGTCCTACTCTACTGTACTACTTCTGTGTTAGATAGATTATTGTACTATTTTGTAGTTAGCAGGCCCAGCTTTACTGCTATACCTGTCCTGTATCTGCTCTCTGTAATCTAGTCACACCTGTTCTATTGTTTAGCTAGATTCTTCTATTGTTTAGTTAGTACTGTAGTACTGCAGTCAGTGCTAGTAGTTGTTAAAGTAGTAGTACTACTGTGTTAGCTTTCTACAGAACTGCTGTGCTGTGAGCAGTGCCAGTGTGACAGTTAGTGAGCACTAGTGTCATCTCCTCTGCTGTCTGACTGGAACTTGGCACGTGCCACATCCGGCATACTCCTGGCACACGTTACACCTGCTGCTGCTGCTGCTGCTGCATTGCCCTGCTCCTGCTGCCTGTGCAGCTCCCACTGCCAGGGTGCCACAGGCCACTGATACCACCTACATGTAAACCAAAACACAATTGCTGCGTAATTTTTTAGAGGTGTCTGGGGTGAAAACTGTCATGTCCCAGTTGTGCGGTCTTTGTACACAATGTGGGCTGCACGACTGCTGTCTGGAACCTAGGCCTGATGTTAATTTACAGCTATTTTTTTTTTTGTTGGGGGGGGGGATTTTAAGTCCCCACATCATCAATTAGTGTTCCCCTTTACAAAATAATGATGCCACATGCCTCATATACCCTAAAAACGTTTTTAAAGCAATTTAAAGGCCACTTCCGGTTTTTCTATTCGGATATCCGAATTTGCCTGGATAGCCCGGATACTGTGGTCCGATATCCAATTTGCATTCGGATCGGAAAATTTTGAATTCGGATATCCGACCCGGATCGGATATCGGGGTATCCGGATCCGAATAGGATCTGGATTTTGAAAAGGGGTATCCGAGCATCACTGAGCATCTCTAGCTACTTAATACTGAAGTTCCTCCCCCTACCTAATACAAAGGGGCAGCTCTAGCTACTTAGTATTAGTTAGCCAGAAGTATCTTCAATATTAAGGGACCCCTGTGACGGGCAAGGGAAGTAAGGGAGAAGTGACAGCTGAGTCAGACAGCGCATTTGTCGTGTGGTTCTTCGGGGGTTTGTAGGTTCATGAAGGGCAAAATCTAAGGTGCCATGACATCTGTGCCTATAGGCTCCTGTGAGGTAAATCCGTGCCTGGGTGGAAGAGTAAGCCAATTTCAATGCAGTCATGTTAAGCAAGAAATATTATTTACAAGTATTCTCATTGTAAGTGATCGTAAATTGTACCTTAAAGGGAATAGAACAATTGTTAAATTTATTTTAGCCTTGAATATTGATCGAAAGGTGTGATATAATGATAGTTTCTCTTCAAAATATGACCCTTCTGTCTGACTGAATGTCCCAGTTTCACAAAACCAATTCACAAGATTCTAGTCAGTCAACCGCTTGAAAGAAGTAGCCTACACACACGTACCTTTGAGGAGCTTACAAACCCCATCTCTGAGGAGCTTACGCACCTAGGGCCTGATTCACTTTTCAGTGCTAACCCAGTTAGCATTCCCAAAGGCTCGTGCGCAAAGTCCCATGTGTAAAACTTTGTGCGCGCGAAATGTTGCATCGCCGTGCGATGAAAACGGCGCACCTGATGCGGCGCATTGGGTGCAACCTTAACATCGCATAGTGCGACGATAAGGTCACACTCAATGCGAGCTTATAGTAGCATAAGGTGCGCCGTTTTCGTCGCACCGCGATGCAACGTTTCGCGCGCACCGGACTTTGCACATGCATAGCTTTATGGGTGGGATTTGCGCGTGAGCACTAGTTTGTGCGCACAAAGCGTTTTTAGGCATGAAAAGGGACTTTTCACAAGCGTGCTAACAGTTAGCACCGCTTTGTGAATCAAGCTCCTCATATTTGTGGAGCTTAGAAACTCCACCTCTGAGAAGACTTACACAGCCCACCTTTGCAGAGCTTCAAACCACAGCTCTATGGAGCTTATACACTCCCCTTTGAGGAACTTTGACACACTCACTTTGAGGACCGTACACACTCCACCTCTGAGGAGCTTACACACCCCACCTTTGTGAACCTTACAAACCCCACCTCTGAGGTGCTTACAAACTCCACCTCTAAGAAACTTACACACCCCACCTCTGAGAAACTTACACCCCATGCAGTGCTTATAAACAGAAGCTTTGGAAAGGCTGGTGTTTCTTTTTCTTTTAATAAAAGTATTGTGCTTAAAAGGTAGTTATGATGAATTGTATTTAATCTAGGATAAGTGTTCATATAACATTAACCACTTCAGCCTACAGCTTCGAAAATCTTATGCATCCGAGCAATGTTCACCTCCCATTCATTCGCTAATAACTTTATCGCTACTCATCAAAATTAATTGATCTATATCTCGTTTTTTCCGACACTAATTAGGCTTTCTTTAGGTAGTACATTTTGCTAAGAGCCACTTTACTGTAAATACATTTTAACAGGAAGATTAAGATAGAAATGGAAAAAAATCATTATTTCTCAGTTTTTGGCCATTATAGTTTAAAATTAATACATGCTACAGTAATTAAAACCCATGCATTTTATGTGCCCATTTGTCCCGCTTATTACACCATTTAAATTACATCCCTATCACAATTTATGGCGCCGATATTTTATTTAGAAATAAAGGTGCATTTTTTCAATTTGCGTCCATCACTATTTACAAGCTTATAATTTTAAAAAAATTAATAAGATACTCTCTTGACATGTATATTTAAAAAGTTCAGACCCTTAGGTAACTATTTATGTAGTTTTTTTTTTTTTAATTGTAATTTTTTTTATTTTTTTTTTAATACAAAAATGTATTTGGGTAATTTTAGTTTGGGAGGTAAATAGCCAATTTTAGATGTAATATAATGTATTTTTTTTATTCAATACAGGTATGTGGGTGTAGTTTACTATTTGGCCACAAGATGGCCACATTCAAAAAATTCCTAGATGCGAACGATGTCGCATCTAGGAACTAAAATGAAGAGAAGAAGTTTCCTGGGGGCAGAAATACCACGCTCTCTGATGAGAAAGCGTCGGTATTTCTGCCGGGGACTTAGATCAGTGAATGGGAATTATATTCCCATTCACTGACCAGGGGGGCAGCGGGAGGCAGCGGGCGCGCGCTCGCCCGATCGTGCGCACCACACGGCTGCAGCACCACTGCCTATCTGGACGGATATATGCGTCCAGATATGGCGAAGTGGTTAAAGCGGAATATAACCCTGCATTTCAACTTTGCTCTAAAACATTATTTACAGCATATTATATGCAACCAGCATTTTTTTTTTTTACTAGACCAGCATTTGGAAGGGATACACACAGAGCTTTAAAGTTCCTGGAGAGAACTGCTTCCCCAAGCCGAAGTTTAGATAGATACATTCTGTTTACTTAAATGTAACAAGTGTGGAATGTGACTCACTCTCTCTGACTGTGCAGGAGCTGGAGGACAGCCAAAGAGTGTGTAACATTCCTCACTTGTTACATTCTGTTGGCTTAAATGTATCTATCTAAACTTCAGCTGCTGGGAGCAGTTCTCTCCACGGAACTTTAAGGCCCCGTTCACATTACAAACGCGGATGGCCACGCATGCGGAACGCAACGCATGCAAACGCACGCCATCCGCGTTTGTGTGCGTTGCGTGGCTGATCCCATCACTGAAAAGTGAATGGGACAGCCACGCGTTTTTACAAAAAATGCGTGCAGCATGCGTTCCCGGACCGCACAGGTCCAGAACGCATGCAGTGTGAACATCAGACATTGCACTCTATGCAATGTCTCATGTCGTGTGCTTCGGCTGGAAACGCGTGCAGTGTGAACGGGGCCTAAAGCTCTGTGTGTAACCCTTCCAATGCTGGTCTAGTAAAAAAAAAAAATGCTGGTTGCATATAATATGCTGTAAATAATGTTTTAGAGCAAAGTTGAAATGCAGGGTTATATTCCGCTTTAATGTGTTAAATTATCCCCAAATTGCACCCAACAGATTACTGATTTACTCCTCTGTAGAGATCTAAAGATCTCTGTTCTGCAGCTATCTATTATTATGAAACAATACCCAAATACCAGAAGCCTTTGTATTGTGTACAATGTACACCAGCTTTAATGTCTGTGCATCCCTGTGTATATCTGGGTGCGTTTTGGATAAGACCTGGGAGACTCTGAGAACCTATAAAAGCAAAAACTTTCTGCCATATCAGAATTAATGTACTTTAATGCAGAAAAATATTATACTGATTTGAGAGGTACATCGTGTCACCTAGGCCAGAGGTCCCCAAACTTTTTCAGTCAAGGGCCGGGTCAACATACTTTAGATTGCTGGAGGCCGGAACATACATAAAGTGCTGTTGAAAAACATTACATTGAATCTAGGTATTGATTCCCCCCAATCATGCCCAGCAGCAGCCAGCCACTCAGTCATGCGACGCCTGAAGAACGTCTTCGTGCATCAGACAGTGAAGCATACTTAGGTAACAACCTGACGCAGAATTGGATTGGTAGCCAGCGAATTACTGCCACCAATATTTAAAGGAGCAGTTGGCCACATCTATAAGTTATACATTTTGTGTCTGGGGGCCGGTGAAAAAGCCTCGGAGGAGGGGGGCATTCAGCCTGTGGGCTGTAATTCAAGGACCACTGACCTAGGCAGTACAGGTAAAAAGTTTAATGGTCATTTTCGTTACTAAACAACACTTCACACATCTAAATTCACAAATTGTATCAGGAGAAATTATTGCATAAGCCAGAGGGTTTTTTACATGGTATTTTTTTACGCAATTGGAATCAAGCAAATATACTTTTTGCAGGTGTTAAACTATTTGTTGCAATGAGTGAGTGTACCTGAATTAGGCCCAGGGTGTGCTTGTGTTTGTGCTTGTGTTTATGTAAAGGTTTTTAGAGTTGTTGAAGTGTTCCCTGTCCCTTGCTGTCAACCAGCACCCCACCGTCAACCAGCACTTGCCGTGTCCCCCTCCAATGCTGGATATGCAGCCCCGTTGCGCTCGTGTCCACTAGTGCCCTCACTTGCGCAGACCATCGTGATACACAGGAAGAATGTTATAAGTCCGGAAATGGCAAGCTAAACAGGTGGCTTTTCAGTCTGGATTTGAATAACTCCAGGGATGGTGCTGTCTTTACTGGGTGTGGCAGGGAGTTCCAAAGAGTAGGGGCAGCATGACAGAAAGCTCTGTCTCCAGATTTTTTGAGGTGCACTCTGGGAGTGACCAAGTTTATAGAACTTGCTGATCTGAGGTTGTGAGAGGTGTGGTGCAGCTTCAGCCAGGGACTTATCTAGGGGGGGGGGGGGGGGGTGTCAAGCGGGTATCTTGCCCCAGGCGCAGTTTGTTGAATTCTTAAAAAGGCGGCAAAATTTGGATGGGGAATGGCAGTTTAGGCGCCAAAACCTGACCTTGCCCCAGGAGCAACTTGGTCTAGATCCGTTCCTGGCTTCAGCAGGTCCTTCATGTATCCAGGGCCCAGACTGTGCAGGGATTTGAATGTCAGCAGTCCAATCTTGAAGAGTATTTTCCATTCTACTGGTAGCCAGTGCAGTGAGCGAAGGATCGGTGTAATGTGACAGTGGCGAGGCTGGTTTGTTAGCAATCTGGCAGCAGCATTCTGCACTAATTGCAGGCGACGCAGGTCCTTTTTGGGGAGGCCAGCATAAAGGGCATTGCGGTAGTCCAGCCATAATGTGATGAATGCAGAACCGGAATAGAGGACGCAAGCTGCTAGCGCTGCATATGTTCAGTGGCCGTCTGACTCATCAGTTGGCCGGATTACGGAGGGGGACAGCGGAGGAATGGCTCAGTGCTGGATGACGGTGAGGGACCAGGGAGACTTCAGGGGCTGGAAGAAGCCCCAGGTAAGTAAATGGGCAATTTTTTAAACTTTAGATTCACTTTACATAATACAGCCCCAGGATTGTCAATAACATGCAAATAATTCCAAGTAGATGCAGGTTTATGCAAGTTTTGTAGGCTACTTTAAAATGGACCACTTATATCACACCAAGCTGGAATTTGATTGGCCCATTTTCAAACTTCAAACATTTGTGTACAAAATTTGCATAATCCTGCATCAACAATTTCACTTAAAGGACCACTATTGTGAAAATTGTAAAGTGTAAAATATCTGTAAACACATACAAACAAGAAGTACATTTTTCCCAGAGCAAAATGAGCCATAAATTACCTTTCCCCTATGTTGCTGTTACTTACAGTAGGTAGTAGAAATCTGACAGAACGAACAGGTTTTGGACTAGCCCATCTTCTCTTAGGGGATTCTTAGGGTTTTGTTTAGTTTCAAAAGCACTTAGTGAATGTTAGGCGCTCTGTCCAACTGCCAAAAAGTGTGCTGCGAGCAGGGAGGCAGGCCAGTATTTTTGCACATATCCTTTTCATGAAATGGCTTTATAAAGAATAAAAGCCTTGCTGTGAATCCCCCATGAAGAGATGGACTAGTTCAAAACCTGTCCGCTCTGTCAGATTTCTACTACCTACTGTGACAGCAACATAGGAGAAAAGGAATTTATGTCTCATTTTACTCTGGAAGAAACGTACTTCTTATTTGTATATGTTTACATGTATTTTAAATGTTACAATTTTTCTCGATAGTTGTCCTTTAAAGGACAACTGTAGTTAGAGGTATACGGAGGCTGCCATATTTATTTATTTTCAAACAATACCAGTCGCCTGGCTGTCCTGCTGACCCTTTGCCTGTAATACTTTTAGCCATAGACCCTGAACAACCATGCAGTAGATCAGGTGTCTGACACATTATTGTCAGATCTGACACGATTAACTGCATGCTTGTTTCTGGTGTGATTCAGAACCCGCTGCAGGCAAATAGATCAGCAAGGCTGCCAGGCAACTGGTATTGTTTAAAACGAAATAAATATGGCAGCCTCCATATATCGTTCACTACAGTTGTCCTTTAAAGAGACTCCGTAACAAAAATTGCACCCTGTTTTTTATCATCCTACAAGTTCCAAAAGCTATTTTAATGTGTTCTGGCTTACTGCAGCACTTTCTACTATCACAGTCACTGTAATAAATCAATGTATCTTTCCCCTGTCAGACTTGTCGGCCTGTGTCTGGAAGGTTGCCAAGTTCTTCAGTGTTGTGGTTCTGCTATGAACTCCCCCTTCCCAGCCCCTCTATGCACACTGCCTGTGTATTATTTAGATTAGGGCAGCTTCTCTCTTCTCTCTTATCTTTTACAAGCTGGATAAATCGTCCTCTGAGCTGGCTGGGCTTTCACATACTGAAGAATTACAGACAAAGGCAAAGCTGTTTGCAGGAAGAAACGAGCAGCCTGAAACTTCAGTGCATGAGAACTGCAAGGGGAAAGAAACACACAAATGATCTCTTGAGATTAAAAAGGAAGGCTGTATACAGCCTGCTTGTGTATGGATGTATTTTCTATGTGTGGACATACTGTACATCAACCTACTTCCTGTTTTGGTGGCCATTTTGTTTGTTTATAAACAAACTTTTTAAAACTGTTTTTAACCACTTTTAATGCGGCGAGGAGCTGCGAAATTGTGACAGAGGGTAATAGGAGATGTCCCCTAACGCACTGGTATGTTTACTTTTGTGCAATTTTAACAATACAGATTCTCTTTAACATTGCTGTTCAGAATACTTCTCACACTTTCCATTCTTAGATTACAGTGTTTACAGCTCCTCACATATAGGGGTATATTCAATGAACCCTGCTCAATTTAACATGTGCAGACAGTGCACAATAAGTTTACTGGGCTATGCAAATTGCGTAAATGAATTTGTGTAATGTGCATTATTTATATATGCAACACCTACGGTACTTTGCTTGTGTAACAGGCAATATAGTTGTTGAATGTATAAAGTTATACAAATTACATAATTTGTGTAAAGACCAGTAAACTAAATGGGATCCATCTGAAAATGGCACCTGCAAATAATGGCGCACGGTGTTGCCGCTAATCCGTTTGCCGCTTATCGCTATTTAACGTTAAAGCCTTATTGTTATTTAACGTTAAAGCCTTATTTTTATTTACCGTTAACACACAGAACCCTCTCTGTACCTATCACTAACCCCTAAACCCCCCTGGTGGTGCCTAACCCTAAGACCCCCCTGTTGGTGCCTAACCCTAAGACCCCCTGGTGGTGCCTAACCCTAAGACCCCCTGGTGGTGCCTAACACTAACCACCCCCCTGGTGGTGCCTAACCCTAAGACCCCCTGGAGGTGCCTAACCCTAAGATCCCCCTGATGGTGCCTAACCCTAAGACCCCCCTGATAGTGCCTAACCCTAAGACCCCCCCAGTGGTGCCTAACCCTAACCTTGACAGTGTTACATTAAATCCATTCACCGTTTTGCAGTTAAATAACGTCTGCAGTTTGGCTTATGTAGGGCGCTATTGATAAATAATGTTACCGTGGGTAATAACGTCTGCTATTTGGCAAATGGATGGCACTATTGATAAATAACGTTAGTGTGTGCCACTATTGTTAAATAACGTTAGTGTGTGCCGTTTTTCTTTTTTTTTCCCTGTGCGCCATTATTATGCAGTACTAACGATAAATAGCGATAAGCGTATATTTTTAATGCGGCGCCATTTTTATGCATAGGCGCTGTGCACCATTATTCACTGATCCAAATGTTGTGTGCTGCCAGTGCATTAAATTTAACAGAGTTTAGCCCATTGCCTTTTTTCCACTTTAATGCCAATCATGATATACTCTGGAGAGGAGGGGCTGATTGTGCAGAGGAAAGGGAATGCTGCTGCTTTGTTTGGACCACTCTGCATTTTCAGGTAAAGGCAGGGGCGTTTCTAGGATCCCAAGAGGTCCGGGGCACTTTGGGCACTCCAGCCGGAAAATGGGTGTGATCATGCGCCAGAATGTAGGTGTGGTCATGGGTGGAGCCAAATGGGGGCAAGGGGGCATATCTGGCTATCTGAACATTTGTGCATTTGTCTCCACCCATTAACATGCCTACATTCGTATGCATGGCCACACCCATTTTTTTTGCACTGGACTGTCCAGAGGGGGGCGCAAAAACTGTCTTTACCATAGGCACGCCTCTGCTACTGTCCCAGTCCAGAGCAGGAGGGGCATAGAGAGACTGGGAAAGCCTCTGGACCATTCACAGAATTCACCCTACTGAGGTAAGTTACAAAGTATGACAGCAGTGGCATAGCTAGAGATCACAGGCCCCATAGGAAAACTTTTATTAGGCCCAGAAGTAGACACTCTTAAACAATGCCACCAGCCCCTAGCCCAGGGGTTCTCAAACTGGGTGCCTCGGCATGCATCCCCATCCTTTATGCCAGTGTTTCCCAACCTTTTCCGGCCCGGGGAACACTGTCTGACCAAATTTTTCTCCGGGGAACGGCGCACGCGCGCGGTGGGGGCGATGCGGCCCCCGGTTGTTTGCGCGACCTAGTGGACAGTGCCGCTATGGGGGGGGGGGGGGGGGGGGGCTGGGGTGCGGCTGCATAGCTGGCATAGTTGCCCCAGTGTAGGGAGTTTAGTTGCCTCAGTATAGTGCCCCAGTATAGCCAGTATAGTGCCCCAGTATAGTGCCCCAGTATAGCCAGAATAGTGCCCCAGTATAGCCAGTATAGTACCCCAGTATAGCCAGTATAGTGCCCCAGTATAGCCAGTATTGTGCCCCAGTATAACTAGTATAGTGCCCCAGAATAGTGCCCCAGTATAGCCAGTTTAGTGCCCCAGTATAGTGCCCCAGTATAGCCAGTATAGTGCCCCAGTTTAGCCCCCCAGTATAGTGCCCCAGTATAGCCAGTATAGTGCCCCAGTATAGCCAGTATAGTACCCCAGTATAGCCCCCCAGTATAGCCAGTATTGTGCCCCAGTATAGCTAGTATAGTGCCCCAGAATAGTGCCCCAGTATAGCCAGTTTAGTGCCCCAGTATAGTGCCCCAGTATAGCCAGTATAGTGCCCCAGTATAGCCAGTATAGTGCCCCAGTATAGCCCCCCAGTATAGCTAGTATAGTGCCCCAGTATAGCCAGTATAGTGCCCCAGTATAGTACCCCAGTATAGCCCCCCCAGTATAGCCAGTATTGTGCCCCAGTATAGCTAGTATAGTGCCCCAGAATAGTGCCCCAGTATAGCCAGTTTAGTGCCCCAGTATAGTGCCCCAGTATAGCCAGTATAGTGCCCCAGTATAGCCCCCCAGTATAGCTAGTATAGTGCCCCAGTATAGCCAGAATAGTGCCCCAGTATAGCTAGAATAGTGCCCCAGTATAGCCAGTTTAGTGCCCCAGGATAGCCAGTATAGTACCCCAGAATAGTGCCCCAGTATAGCCAGTTTAGTGCCTCCCGCCCGTCCCCGCGGCCGCCGCTGTTATTACCTTGTTAACAGCGGCCGCTCTCCCCTCTCCGGCGCGTGTATATTCAAGCAGCGTATCTCCGGCTGCTCTGTGTGATGCACTGATGCGGAAGAAAGGAGGGCAGCGGCTTCCTGTAACGGCGATATGTATCGCCGTTACTATGGTAACCGAGCCCTGCCTCCTTCCGCATCAGTGCATCACACAGAGCAGCCGGAGATAGGCTGCTAGCATATACATGGTCTGGAGAGGGGAGAGCGGCCGCTGCTAAGGTAATAACAGCGGCGGCCGCGGGGACGGGCGGGAGGGGGGATAAGAGCACGGCACACCAGGCAACGTTCCGCGGCACACTAGTGTGCCGCGGAACAGCGGTTGGGAAACACTGCTTTATGCAATACCATCAGGTAATATACAATGTGGCTGCATTACCTGCTAGTTAACCTTTTAGTCCCTCGACCATGGTTGAAGTTGAACATGAGAGGAATTGTACAATATACAATACAATAACATTTGTAAAGCGCTTTTCTCCCATAGGACTCAAAGCGCAAATTGTGGTGCCTAATAAGCATCACTAGCTACTTGGAGTGGGTCGCCGCCTGGGTCATAACGGCATTTCGGTAGTTGTTTTTGCTGATGGGTGCCTTGAAAAAATGTCCCAGCCATCAAGGGTGCCTTCACCCAAAAAAGTTTGGTAACCACTGCAGGGCCTAGCCTATTGATATGAGTTAACTGGGCAATTTACATTATCATACACTAAACACTGCACACAGTGCATGGGCACTGCGACAACGTCAGAAGGTGGAGAAACACAAGAAAGTTAATGGTGAATATATTAAGTACCCACTGGGCCCCCTATGCTCAGGGCCCCATGGCTATTGCTACGCCTCTGACTAAAAGTTGCAGCTACAGTATGCTTTAAAAGTTGCCCCATTTCACTGAATTTTTAAGCAGAGAAACTTGCGAAGCTGTACACTTCTCATCTAGGTTTTTCCTTACTGATTGTGGTGTAAGTCGTGCACTACCGCGCTAATGAACTACAGTCGCCGAGCCTCATTATAACATGATATCATTTTCTACGAGGCACTTATGTCTTCTGCCAAGTTCCCCCTCCGCTGAACAGATGGAGAGACGGGCTGCATTCTTCGTCGCAAGTCTGACGCTCTCTCCAGCTGCGCAAATGCGGGGCAAAGAGCGGGCAACGACGCCATTCACGCTCCGCATCTGCAGCTCGCGCCGCTTCCATGCTCTGGAATGGCAGCATTCTCAGGCCTCGGACCGCAGGACGCCTGCGAAATATTTACAGCGGATTACACAAGTGCGCAGGATAACGCAGCAAGTGGGCTGGAAATGAAGGTTTAATTACCGTTGTCTTCTCTCAGCGTTAATAAATAATTACAGACTTCAGTAAACAATGATACAGGAGGTTTACGTGGGGCTCTGGCGAAGGCTGATAAATAGCGGATGAAACGTCGGAGGCCTGTGGCGGGGACGTTTCTTCTAATCCAGCTGCGACAGTCCTCTGGTCAGATCTCACTTCCCAATAATCTCCTTTCAAAAGTGATAGAGATCAAAGATATGCCGTCCTTATCAGCAGCTGCACAGCATTGCTAGGAGGGGATTCTACTTCCTTTTTTAAAGCTGATCTATAGGTTTAAGTCAAATAAGCCCAGGTCATTTTCTGATATTCTCCTCTGCCCCTGCTTTCCACCAATTGCTTCATGATGTAATTGGCTTCAAAGTTAGAAAAGAAAAGTGCTATCGCTGTACACAGCACACATACATGATGCTTCTAAGCAGTCCACTATCCTCAGTAGTTTAACTTTTCAATATGTGACACAGGCGGACAGGTAGCAGCAGGGGTGTAACTGGAAATCACTGAGCCCTCTCTGCAAAAATTTGGATGGAGCCCCTCCCACCGCACACTGAATAGGGACTGTCTACAAATCTTTGTCTACAAAACTTTGCATGCTTTATTATTAGTGGCTGAGCAGATGCAGTCAATTGTGCAGAGAACAGAATTTGTTTCTCTCCTTGCCCTTTATTGTCAGTCTCTCAGAATGGGCCGACCTGTGGCTTCGGGGCCCCCCTGCAGCCTAATTCCTTGCAGGGTCTATTGTTACGCCCCTGGGTAGCAGGCTAGACAGAGGCAAGAGAGGCTCCAGCCTCAGGGCGCAGTGTAAAAGGGGGCGCAAAAACTCACTCCGCTATCATTCCCCTATTGTGTTTGAAAAAGAAATAAATAAGAAAAGGGGATACATGGCAGTGACTGCAAGCCAGATAACGAGATATTAAGGTGTTGGGGTCCCTGGGGTGCCTCTTAGTCTAATAGCAAGGGAGGGATGGAGGGGCGCACTTTGGTGTCTCAGCCTTGGGTGCTGGAGGACATTGTTCCGGCTCTGGTAGCAGGTGCTTTTCCCATCTTTGGCCCCGTTCACATCTAAAATGGCAAAACTTGAGTGATTTTACTTTGCTTGAGTGATTTTACCACGATCAGCACGGTAAAAATCACTGGACACTCCCGCGATTTCAGAGCGATCGCGCTCAGCGCTTAATAAGCAATGTACTGTGATCACTTTGGAATCGCTCTGAAAATGCTGCAAGTAACACGTTTGCGATTGGCGCTAATCGCAAAACGCCCGCGATCGGCACCAATTGCAGGAGTGAGAACACTGCCATAGGGTAACATAGCTCTAGCTCTTTAAAAATCGCTAGCACTTTAGGGATTAGCCAGAATCGCCTGCTAATCACTTAAAGAGAATCTGTATTGTTAAAATCACACAAAAGTAAACATACCAATGCGTTAGGGGACATCTCCTATTACCCTCTGTCACAATTTCGCCGCTCCTCGCTGCATTAAAAGTGGTTAAAAACAGTTTTAAAAAGTTTGTTTATAAACAAACAAAATGGCCACCAAAACAGGAAGTAGGTTGATGTACAGTATGTCCACACATAGAAAATACATCCATACACAAGCAGGCTGTATACACCCTTCCTTTTGAATCTCAAGAGATCATTTGTGTGTTTCTTCGCCCCTGCAGTTCTCATGCACTGAAGTTTCAGGCTGCTCGTTTCTTCCTGCAAACAAACAGCTTTGCCCTTGTCTGTAATTCCTCAGTATGTGAAAGCCCAGTCAGCTCAGAGGACGATTTATCCAGCTTGTAAAAGATAAGAGAGAAGAGAGAAGCTGCCCTAATCTAAATAATACACAGGCAGTGTGCAGAGATGGGCCTGGAGGGGGGAGATGCATCACAGAACCACAACACTGAAGAACTTGGCAGCCTTCCAGACACAAGCCGACAAGTCTGACAGGGGAAAGATACATTGATTTATTACAGAGACTGTGATAGTAGAAAGTGCTGCAGTAAGCCACAACACATTAGAATAGCTTTTGGAACTTGTAGGATGATAAAAAACAGGATGCAATTTTTGTTACGGAGTCTCTTTAAAGTGGACCCAAACTAAACATTTTTTTTTTATTCAAAATATTTAGTTGCACTACTCTGACACATAGAAAGATAAATAAACACTCCTTTAAGCCTATGAGCATTTCAGTGCATGCTTTTCACCCTTCTCTTTTCATAACTAGGGTTATACAGGTGGCAGCCATTACTTCTGAGCTTAGTAGGAGGTTTTAGATCATGGGTGTGTTTGTCATCAGCTACCCTCCCTCACAGGGGCGTCCTCTATGTGAAATCTCACACAAGCTGAGATCACCTCCCCTGTGACATCATCAGTAGCAGCCTGTGTTTTGTTTTTTATCTCCTCCAGCAGTTCGCCGGAAAAATCCCGGCAATATGAAAGGAAGGGAGGGGTTCCTCCAATAAATGTAAAATATTTAATATTTGTCATCATGCAGCTGAAAAAAGGCTGCTATTTATTATTATAATTTAGAAAATAGATTTTATTTCTGAAATCTTGTATTTTTAATTTGGGTCCACTTTAAGTGTGAATAGGCCCTAAAGCTTCATACACACTGAAAGAAAGGTCATGTGTATAGATCATGTGAAATGACTGATGAACGATTGCTCCACGATTCATCTTTCAAGATATTCACAGGATGTGAACGACATGATGTGTTTTTAAAAGACTGACGATACCATACACAATCTGATTGTTAAGTGATGATGTGGTGCTGTAGACATCGTGGGATCTTCTCTACAGGGAGCAAACCTACCATTTGTCCCCAAATAACTGAGGAAACACAAGACCTTTTTTATTTTGTTTGTTCTTTTTTTTTTAATACAAATCTTAGATACTTTTTTGTGTCTCCCTTCTTCATCTGTGTACATCCACTTTGGAAGGTTTATTTGTATATGGTACCACATAGGGAATAAAGTAAAAACTTGAAAAGGTTGCAGAAACAACTCTGGAACTGAGATGTGAAATTAAAGGACAACTGAAGCAAGAGGGATGGGGAGGCTGCCGTATTCATTTCCTTTTAAACAATAGCAGTTGCATGCAGGGCCGGCCCGCCCATGAGGCGGGGTGAAACTTTTGCCTCCGGGGGCACTTCTGTGGGGGCGGCACCCGCCCGTCCGTGGGTGTGAGGGGCCGCCCGAGCTGAAGGGGATAGTGGGCAGGAAGGGGGTATTGGGCCTAGAGGCGGGGAGGGGGGTCGGACCCCCCCCTCCCTCGCCTGGGTCCCCCGTCCTCCGCTGCCCTCCAGCTTTAAAAAGTTGCGTGGCTGGCTGCAGCTGTAAGAGGCAACGGGCGGGGATCACTCACCTCTTCCTCGTTCCAGCGTGCGCTCCACGCGCTCCGTTGCCTCTTACAGCTGCAGATAGCCACGCAACTTTTTAAAGCTGGAGGGGAGCGGAGGACGGGGGGCGAGGGAGGACCCCCCCTCCCCGCCACTAGGTCCAATACCCCCTTCCTGTCCGCTATCCCCTCCAGCTCCGGCGACCCCTCACACCCACGGCTTGGGGGGGGGGGGGGGTGGTGATTTGCTTAAAGCTTGCCTCAGGCGGCAAAAAGTCTAGGGCCGGGGCTGGTTGCATGGCTATCTTGATCCTCTGCATCTAATACTTTTAGCCATGGACCCTGAACAAGCATGCAGAAGATCAGGTATTTCTGACATTTTTGTCTGTTCTGCTAAGATTAGCTGCAGGTTTGTTTCTAGTGTAATTCAGACACTACTGCAGCCAAATAGATCAGCAGGTCTGCCAGGCAACTGGTATTGTTTAACCTCCTTAGCGGTTATCCCGAGCCGAACTCGTGGTAGCCGCCGGGAGGTCTATGCCGAGCAATGTGCGCAGCGGGAGTTTTACTCACCTCCTGGAGGATCCCGACAATGGTCGCCCTTCTTCTTCCTCTTCTCCGAGGCTATTCTTCCCCCTGGTGAGATTACTATCTGTCCTCATGACGACAACAATCTCACTTATAGGGTTACAGCACCACCCGGAGGACGGAGGGAGAAATGCAGCACTGGATCCCAGGGAGGTGAGTGGGTGCTGGGGCTGCTGCTGATTTCTCTGTGGTGTGATTTCCCCCCCAGGCTTTAGGGTCTAAAAGCATGCTAAAAAATTGCACCGCTTTTAGACCCTAAAATCCGGAAAGAATCTGACCGCCAAGGGGGTTAAAGGGAAATAAATATCGCAGCCTCCATAGTCTTCTCGCTTCAGATGTCCTTTAAATACACCAATATATTTTTTTGCTCTACAGTGTACAGAATTTTTTTTGAGCTGAACCCAATCTTAGTACAGGATTAATCAAAATCAGAAGACAAGTCATTAAAGAGAACCAGAGACGAAGCACCCTCATGTATTTTTCCATATATATATCAATGGGAACATGACAGTAAACACCTACTCTGCTCTTTGTTTCATTATTCACTGCTTAGACTGCCTGTAATCAGCTCTGATAATTATCCCCGATTAAGCATTCAGTCTAGCTTTGCCTGGAATGATATTAGCTGAGTCAGTCTACTGTGATGTCTTTTCAAGGCCAAGCCTGCCCCCTTGTGGCTCTGCTTTCCTGCTAGGATGATACTGTACATAGCAGGAAAGCAGAGCCAGGAGGGGGCAGTCTTGGACTTGAAAAGACACCACAGAAGACTGACTCAGCTATTATCATTCCAGTCAAAGCTAGACTGAATGCTCAATCGGGGATAATTATCAGAGCTGATAACAGGCAGTCTAAGCAGTGAATAATGAAACAAAGAGCAGAGTAGGGGCTTGATTCACAAAGCGGTGCTAACTGTTAGCACGCTTGTGAAAAGCCCCTCTTCACGCCTAAACTCAGTTTAGGCATGTTAAAAAGTGCTCACGCGCAAAGTCCCGCGTGCAAAACTTTGCGCGTGCACAGCACGGTGCGTGCGGTCTGTTAGTCAAAACGGTGCTAACCTAGTTAGCACCCTACTTATCACGGTAACTAGGTTAGCACCGCTTTGTAAATCAAGCTCTAGGTGTTTACTGTCATGTTCCCATTGATATATTGTATATGGGAAAATACATAAGGGTGCTTCGTCTCTGGTTCTCTTTAATCATTTTCAGTTTGATGAAAGCATTAGCTGCCAGGTAACCAATCATTACTGTCCAAATCTGATTAGCCGTGTGCAGTCATCTCCGGGGTGCATAGCAATAGCCATAGTAGCCGATATGGGACCTTGGAGCATAGGAAGCCCAGTGGGTACTTAATGTATTCACCATTAACTTTCTTGTCTTTTTCCACCCTTTGACTTTGCCTCAGTGCCCATGGACTATGGGAAGTGTTTATTGCATGAGAATGTTAATTGCCCAATTAAATCATATCCATACGGCGAGTGTGGGGCATTGTTTAAGAGTGGATACATTTAAAGGGCCCCGTGAAAGTTTTGCTATGGGGCCCCATGATCTCTAGCTGTGCCACTGACCTGCTTTTGGTAATTCCCGTTGTCTTGGAGCAAAAAGAAAAAAAGGTGAATTTCAAGCTCGTCTCTGCTTTGGAACAGTGTGCACAAGAGCTTCCTCTACTGGCTTTTAACTATATTGCATGAATAAGATCAATTCAGAATTGCTAAGTTCCCTTTCTCATCACTTTCACTGTGAAATGTGGATTTTTGCTTCCGCCAATATTTTCACAAAAACTCACAATTTTTGCATGATTTAGGGCCTGGGCACACGGTGCTCTTCTGTGCATTTTTCAGTAATGTCTGTTAGTCTGTAACACTGATGTGGCGCTGAAAATGTACAGAAGTTCTCACCTAACGTGGCTTCATGACGAGAACTGATTGCCAATCTTGAGAGATTGTGCTAAGTGAGATCCGACGAACTTAAAGAGAAACTCCAACCTAGAATTGAACTTTATCCCAATCAGTAGCTGATACTCCCTTTTACATGAGAAATATAATGATTTTCACAAACAGACCATCAGGGGGCGCTGTATGACTGATTTTGTACTGAAACCCCTCCCACAAGAAGCTCTGAGTACCGCGGTACTCTGGGCAAACTGCCACAATGTAACAATGTTCACAGACAGGAATTAGCTGTTTACAGCTGTCTCTAACAGCCAAAACAGTTAGGAGCAGCTACATAACCTGCCCACAGTAAAAATGTCACCATGTAATACATGTCAGAATGTGAATCTGGGAGAGGAAAGGTTTTACAATGAGTAAACATTGATTAAATCATTTATACATAATTATGGTAAAAAATTAAGCACTTTTTTTTACTACATTATTTTCACTGGAGTTCCTCTTTAAACATTGAATTCACTCATTCATCCCTATCAATTAAGCATGACTATGTGACACCCAAAATAGAAAAAAAAAGCCAGGGTACAATTTCCCAGCATCCTTGCATTACAGTAGAAACTTGTGCCTTCATAAGGAAGTCAGGCTTTTAGTTAAAAGAGCTTACACAGTGAAGCAACAGTAAACATGAATCTCATAACCAGTGGCGGCTCCAAGATTTTTTTTTTTGGGGGGTGCTATGCAGGTGCTGGATGACCCGCGGTGCGTGAAGCAAAAAAATGGGCGTGCTCCTGGCCGGATGAGGGCTGAGCTAACTGTAATTTAAAGTGAACCCGAGGTGAAAGTGATACGGAGGCTGCCATATTTATTTCCTTTTAAATAATACTAGTTGCCTGGCAGCCTTGCTGATCTATTTGGCTGCAGTAGTGAACTGAATTACAACAGAAACAAGCTTGCCGCTAATCTTGTCAGTTCTGATAATATTGTCAGAAACACCTGACCTGCTGCATGCTTGTTCAGGGTCTGTGGTTGAAAGAATTAGAGGCAGAGGACCAGCATGGCAGCCAGGCAGCTGGTATTGCTTAAAAGGAGATAACTAGGGCAGCCTCAATATTATTCTCATTCTCACCTCGGTTCCCTTTAAAAGTGCAACGCAAAGACCGTGGGCCCATGTTTTGGTGACCCTTTCCCCAGAAAATTCACATAATTGTGCAGATTTTCTCAAGAAAATACACGTAAAGTGAGCAGATTTGCCCAGAAAATATGTTCAACCATGTGACAGATTTGACCAGAAAATACGCTCAATCACGTTGGCAGATTGGACCAGAAAATACGTTCAATCACACCGGTAGATTGGACCAGAAAATATGTTCAATTACGTCGGCAGATTTGACCCGAAAATACGTTCAATCACGTTGGCAGACTTGATCAGAAAACACTTCAATCATGTGGCAGATTTAACCAGAAAACACTTCAATCATATGTGGCAGACTTGATCAGAAAACACTTCAATCATGTGTGGCAGATTTAACCAGAAAACACTTCAATCATGTGCGGCAGACTTGACCAGAAAACACTTTAATCACGTGGCAGACTTGCCCAGAAAATACACCTGTTAATAAATTAAAGAAAACCCATTTACTCACCTGCTGAAGAATTCCTGTCCCAGCCTCCGTCCAGCGTGCAGCTCCCACAATCCTCTGCTAGCCAGCAACTGAAACTCCCACACTAAGAGCAGGGCTACGGGAAAATGGTGCCCGAAAGCCCTGCACTGCAGACTCAAAGTCTCCAGAGCAGGGCTTCGCAAGCCATTTTACTGTAGCCCTGCTCCGCCGCTGCCGGAGCTGCGGGCTGCTGCTGCTGGTGAACTGACACGGCGTCTATTAGACGCCGAAAGTCAGTTCACGCTGGGGGGGGGAGGTGCTTGAGGGGTGCTTAAAGAATTTTAGGAGGTGCGTCAGCACCCCAAAGCACCCCCCTGGTGCCTCCACTCATAACAGCAGTCTAGTCAGGTAGGAGAAGTAGTTTCGGGCCGGATGAATATGGAGGCTGCTAGCCTATATCAATTTACTTTTTAACAATGCCAGTTACCTGGCTGTCCTGTTGGTCATTCTGGGATCAATAGTGTCTGAATCAGCCACCTGAAACTAGCATGCAGCTAACCTAGTCAGACTTCAGTCCGAAACACCTGATCTGCATGCTTGTTCAGAGTCTATGGCTAAAAGGGTTAGAGGCAGAAGGTCAGCAGAGCTGTCAGGAAGCTGGCATTGTTTTTTAAAAGGAATAAGTATGGCAGCCTCCATATCCCTCTCACTTCAGGTGTCCTGTAAGCAGTGGCGTAGCTAAGGAGCTTTGGGCCCCGGTGCAAATTCTACATGGGCCCCCCAAGCACAATTGATACAGCGCACCAAAACCTGCCAAGGATTTCCACAGTGTCAGAGGTGCAAGTAGGGTATAGGAAACAGTTTGTTAATGATTACTACTATTTAAATACCCTGACCAGATGTCCCATTTTATCTAGGACACGTCCCAGGTTCAGGGTTTCCTGTCAAAAACTGCAATGTGTCCCAGGTTATGTCCCACTTTTGGCCGCTGGGTGTCCCAGCCGTGGGGCTCTGTAGCCGCATGAGGTAATGTTTGCCTCATTTACCGTTCGCGGAGTAAGATCAATACTTTTTTGCTGCATTTTATGTGTCAGAGGTTACGGTAGTTGCATTTCATTTGTCGGAGGTAGCGGTTATTGCAATTCATGTGTTAGAGGTAACAGTTGCTGCAGTTACTATTTGATGGTCATAGAGACTGCATTTGCTACTTTTCGGTTATTGTTGCAGCATTTGGCATTTTGGGGGCTCACGATTATTAAATGGTATGCTAATACTATAGCATCAGCAGCTTCTACAGATCTTGTGCACAATCTAATCCCACCATAGTCATAGTCTAATGTCCTACAATATTATTATGTATTTATATAGCACTGGCATCTTAAAGAAAACCTGAACTGAAAATTAAAAGTCAAAATAAGCATACACAAGTCATACTTACCTCCCATGTAGTCTACTCCTCAATCTCTTTCTCCTCTCCTACGTCCCATTTGTCAGCTGTGATCAAGGGAATTTTCCGTCCTCCATTTTGAAAATGGCCATTACCCATAACAGCTTTCTGGTCAGCACACAGTTAAACTGTAACATCGCCCACTTGAGCCATAGGGAAACATGGACATTAACTGGCACATCAGTTGTCCACTCAGCTATAACTGACAACAACTGATATATAACTGACAGCAACTGATATATTTCAGTTCTGACAAAATGTTGTCAGAACTGGAAGGGATAATTGTCAGAAGAAAATGGTGAGCTTCTGAGAGGAACTGATGGTAAGCTAACTATGTAATGTGCATTTGAAGTTACCTCATGTGTTTATTTTAAATAATTTTACTCAGTACAGGTTCTCTTTAAAGCGTAATATAACCCCATAATTTCAACTTTGCTCTAAAACATTATTTACAGCATATTATATGCAACCAGCATTTTTTACCAGACCAGCATTCGAAGGGTTATACACAGAGCTTGAAAGTTCCGTGCAGTGAAATGCAGACACATCCAAAGTTTAGATAATGATACATTTAAGTAAACAGAAGATAACTGAGGAATGTGACACACTCTCTGACTGTGCAGGAGCTGGTGGACACAGACAGAGAGTCAAACCAGGTCTGCCTGAATTAATAAAACCAGCTATTAATAAAATGCAAAGTCAGCTCACAAAGCAAAAAACGGTACTTTTGGAAACCTAGAACTTCTAAATCCTACTAATATTATAAATGGGAAAGTTCGGATGTTTGGATGTTTGTTACTCGATCACGCAAAAATGGTTGAATGGATTTGAATGAAATTTGGCACACACATAGCACATTACCTGGAATAACATATAGGATACTTTTTATCCCCATAACCAAAAAGTGGGTGGAGACAAATACAAATTTCACTGGGAAAATGTAAATTGCAGCCATTCTTACACTGTTAATGGTAGGGTTCTCAAACTTTGCACAGTTGGTCGCCGGGTAACCGGGATTATTATTCATAAAAGTGGGTGGAGCCTATAAAAGTCAATCAAAATTCACCTATTGATTTTGAAGGGAAATATTTACTGTGAAGAAACGCGGAAGAGCCGCCGCCATGAGTCAGCGGGAGGCGGCTCTTTCCGCGCATGGGCCTGTTTCAAGTAGTCTGACCCAGCGTGGGGAGGCCGCCGCCGGGGCTGATGGCGGTGCGACCAACCCCACGCATGAGGCAGCGGGCACGTTGCGGGACAGTACTGGTGTGGCTGGGACTGATAGTCCACCAAGATTCAGAATGACGCACGTGCGCGCAGAGAGGCAAAACTTATATGGCAGCCAGAAGTAGGTCAGCTGACAATTCCGTGTCCTCTCATTGGTCCAGCACTTAGGGAGGTGCTGGAAAGTAGCTGTGTATATATACTGCTGGCTGTTTAGTTGCTGGTTGTCTGGCGTTGCGATCACTATGTGGTAGCACTCACACCTGAGTCAGATCCTAAAGTGTGCCGGGACCAGCTGGAGCTGTAATCCTACACTTAGCTAGATTCTGTTGATAGTTTAAAGTACTAGTTTGATAGTGATTATCTGTTATGACCGTTTGCTTGCCTGACTACTCTTCTGAACTCTGATCCTGTACCTCGCTATTCTGATACTCTGTTGCCGAACCCCGGCTCGCCCTAAGACTCCGCATCTGTCTCCTGATTCTGTACCTCGATATTTCTGATACCCTGTTGCCGAACCCTGCTTGTTTATTCATCCCCGCATTTGCCTTCTGAATCTGTACTGTATCTGTCTGTGTGGTTATGACCTGGCTTGTCCGACCTCGAGAACCGACCTTACTGTTAGAGGCGGTTCCCAGTCCTGGTAATGACACTTCCCCCTGAGTGTCACTCTCAGGTTGTCCTTCCTACTCTCAACCTGACTCCTCCTCCCGGGAGAGTTTAGGTCTTCGGAAGGAATTTGTGCAGTACTCCTTACTGCTCTGAGGCCTAGTCCTCTAAGTGTTACAGTTGCACCAAACACTCTTACTCAACTCAGGTGTCCAGAGGTTAGCATATATATCTGATTATCGGTGATACTGCAGATCATCAATAATCTGGTATATATCTGTATTCCCAGTGATACTGCAGATCACCGGTAATCAGATCCTCTCTGTGTTACACCGATCGTTACAGAACGCCAGACCCAAAAGACAAGATGGACGCACGCACTGATCCTCTGGGTGTACTTGCCACTTCGGTGGATAACATCCATCAAGTACTGGGTAGTCATAAAGCCTTAATTGATGCCCTATCAGGGTCGGTACAAACCCTCCAGACATCAGTGGATGAGGTGCGATCCCCTCCTAGCATAGACATTCGTATGCCTGTTCCTGAACGGTTTTCTGGCCACAGATCTGACTTCCGTAATTTGAGGAATAGAGTGTTAGCTTATTTTGAGTTAAGACCCCGATCCTCAGGTACTGAGGCCCAAAGGGTCACATTTATTAATACTCTGTTATCTGGCGACTCTCAGACATGGGCGTACAGTTTGCCCACCGGAGATTCAGCCCTAACCAATGTGGAGGAATTCTTTAAAGCCATGGCAGTAATCTACGATGACCCAGATCTTGCCTCGACCTCTGAGCGTAAGCTCAAACTTTTGCGTCAAGGCAAGGGTCCGGTCGAAGATTACGCAGCACAATTTAGGAGGTGGTCAGTTTCAGCCAGGTGGGACACCTATGCCCTCTTAGATTGTTTTTTGTCAGGCTTGTCTGATGAGGTTTCCGATCTGATATTGAGTCAGCCCGAGCCCAAAACGGTCGATGAGGCCATTTCATCGGCCATTCGTATCGACCGCAGGTTACGTCATCAGAAACTGACCAGGGGCAGTCATCGTGTCAGGGTGACATCTTACGCTGCACCTCTCGCTGCACCCCTAGTGACACCATCTCCTCCCATCTCATCTTCTCCGGTCCTGCCTCCACCCGAGCCGATGCAGATTGGTCGGTCAAAACTGACCCAGGTGGAAAGAAGACGGAGAATGACGGAACAACTGTGTCTGTATTGCGCTGAAGGGGGGCATAGAGTACGAAACTGTCCCAATAAGCCGGGAAACGCTACCACCTAGGAGTTGTAGGGGGTAACACCCTAGGCGTCCGACTCGTACCCCTAGAAGAAAAGCGGTTGCTTTTTCCCTGTACTGTTACATGGGAGGATAAGACCGAGGCCACGGAAGCCTTTGTTGATTCAGGCTCCGCGGCTAATTTTATGGATTTTGAGTTCACTAAGAGATTGGGTATTCCGCTCATTGCAGTGGAACCGCCCATTCAGGTCACAGCAGTGGACGATTCTCCTCTGCAGAGGAATCGTCCACTGTCTCAGACTCCAGAGGTGGGAATCACTGTGGGGGTTCTACATTGGGAGAAGTTACAGTTTTTCGTATTACACATGACTACTTCCACTATTATACTTGGCATGCCATGGCTACTCCTTCATTCTCCACACATTAATTGGGCCACCGGTCAATTAATTTCCTGGTCTGATCGTTGTTTTCAGCAATGTTTAGGAAAGGTGACTTTGGGCCAAACCAGGATTCAGGTGGAGGGGGTTCTGAACAGTATTTGGAGTATTCTGATGTATTTTGTCCCAAGGCAGCAGACAAGTTACCCCCACATCGCCCTTTTGACTGTCCCATCGATCTTCGTTCAGGTTGTATGCCCCCCCGGGGCCATTTGTACAATTTATCTGGGCCCGAAAAATTGGCCATGCAAGAATACATCCGTGAAAATCTGGCCAAGGGTTTCATTCGCCCGTCCCGGTCGCCTGCTGGGGCAGGTTTCTTTTTTGTTAAGAAAAAAGATGGAGGCCTGCGGCCCTGCATTGATTACAAGGGCCTGAATAAGATTACGGTGAAGAATCGCTATCCGCTGCCTCTGATAGACGATTTATTCACACAGGTCACCAACGCTAAGATCTTTTCGAAGTTAGACTTATGGGGCGCGTACAACCTGATACGTATAAGAAAGGGCGATGAGTGGAAAACGGCCTTTAACACGCCCGACGGGCATTACGAATACTTGGTGATGCCTTTCGGGTTATGTAATGTTCCAGGAACTCATCAATGAGGTCTTCAGGGAGGTGTTGGGGAGATTCGTTCTAGTATATCTAGATCAGTGTTTTTCAACCAGTGTTCCGCGGCACACTAGTGTGCCGCGGAACGTTGCCTGGTGTGCCGTCCTCTTCTCCCCCTCCCGCCCGTGCCGCCGCTGTTATTAGCATAGCAGCGGCCGCTCTCCCCTCTCCGGCGCCTGTATATTCTAGCAGCGTATCTCCGGCTGCTCTGTCTGTGTGATGCGGAAGGAGGGAGGGCTCGGTTCCCATAGTAACGGCGATACATATCGCCGTTACAGGAAGCCGCTGCCCGGATGCTTCCTTCCGCATCACACAGACAGAGCAGCCGGAGATACGCTGCTAGAATATACACGCGCTGGAGAGGGGAGAGCGGCAGCTGTTAAGGTAATAACAGCGTTGGCTGTGGGGACGGGCGGGAGGCACTATACTGGCTATCCTTGGGCACTATTCTGGGGCACTATACTAGCTATACTGGGGCACTATTCTGGCTATACTGGGGCACTATACTAGCTATACTGGGGCACTATACTGGGGTACTATTCTGGCTATACTGGGGCACTATACTAGCTATACTTGGGCACTATACTGGGGCACTATACTGGCTATACTGGGGGGCTATACTGGGGCACTATACTAGCTATACTGGGGGGCTATACTGGGGCACTATGCTGGCTATACTGGGGCACTATTCTGGCTATACTGGGGCACTATACTGGGGGGCTATACTGGGGCACTATACTAGCTATACTGGGGGGCTATACTGGGGCACTATGCTGGCTATACTGGGGCACTATTCTGGCTATACTGGGGCACTATACTAGCTATACTGGGGCACTATGCTGGCTATACTGGGGCACTATTCTGGCTATACTGGGGCACTATGCTGGCTATACTGGGGCACTATTCTGGCTATACTGGGGCACTATACTAGCTATACTGGGGCACTATGCTGGCTATACTGGGGCACTATGCTGGCTATACTGGGGCACTATGCTGGCTATACTGGGGCACTATACTAGCTATACTGGGGCACTATGCTGGCTATACTGGGGCACTATGCTGGCTATACTGGGGCACTATGCTGGCTATACTGGGGCACTATACTGGCTATACTGAGGCAACTAAACTCCCTACACTGGGGCAACTATGCTAGCTATGCAGCCGCAACTCCGCCCGTCGCCGCCCCATCCCCCCCCCCCCCCCGCGCGCCGTTCCCCGGAGAAAAATTTGGTCAGGCAGTGTTCCCCGGGCCGGAAAAGGTTGGGAACCACTGATCTAGATGATATACTTATTTTCTCCAACACTCTCGCCGAGCATAGGACCCATGTAAGATTTGTGTTGGACAAACTGAGGAGGAACTCACTTTACGCTAAACTGAAGAAATGTATCTTCGAAGTAACATCTGTCACCTTTCTGGGATACATTATCTCCACCTCAGGCCTGTCTATGGACCCTACTAAGATTTCCGCGGTCCTAGAATGGCCTCAGCCAGTTGGGTTTGAAGTTGCTTCAGCGGTTTTTAGGCTTCGTGAACTACTATAGAAGGTTCATTAAAGGGTACTCCTCAGTCATTGCACCCCTCACCAGTCTCACCAAAAAAGCGGCAGATACCACCCATTGGCCTCCTGAAGCCCTACAAGCTTTCTCCACCCTGAAGGCTCTATTTTGCTCTGCACCCATCCTTAGACACGTGGACACTTCATTCCCCTTTGTTGTTGAGGTGGACGCCTCAGAGGTCGGGGTGGGGGCTGTGCTGTCTCAGCGGTCAGGCTTGCAGGGTCGAATGCACCCGTGTGCCTTCTTCTCTCGTAGGTTCTCCCCAGCAGAGAGAAACTATGATATAGGCAATCGGGAGCTCCTGGCCATTAAATTGGCGTTCGAGGAGTGGCGACATTGGTTAGAGGGAGCAGAACATATGATCACGGTTTACACTGATCACAAAAACCTGGAATACATCGAGGGGGCTAAGAGGTTGAGCCCCCGTCAGGCTCGATGGTCGTTATTTTTCTCTCGATTCCGATTTATAATTACGTACACTCCAGGTAGCAAGAATGTTAAAGCAGATGCATTGTCCAGGTGTTTTGAGCCAGAGACAGCACAGCCCTCTGTCCCCGAGACCATTATTCCGCAGAAATTGGTGCTGGCTGCAACTGATACTTGGGAGGACTGGAAGGAGACTTTAAGCCCCTTTCAGCAGGACATTCCGGAAGGGAAGCCTGAAGGGGTTATGTTCATTCCTTTGCCTTTCCGTCTCCAGATCTTAGAGATGTTCCATGCTCACAAGAATGCTGGACATCCGGGAGCAGCCAGAACACAAGATCTGGTGGCCAGGTGTGCCTGGTGGCCTTCCTTGTCAGCAGATTGCAAGGAGTTTGTTAGGGAATGTGCAATATGTGCAAAAAGTAAGCCCTCCTGGCTGGCACCTGTCGGTACCTTGCAGCCTTTGCCCGCCCAGAGTGAACCGTGGACCCACTTGTCCATGGATTTTGTGGGTGAGCTCCCCAGGTCTGAGGGCATGTCGGTCATTTGGGTGGTAGTCGACCGCTTCAGCAAGATGGCCCATTTCGTGCCCTTAAAAGGACTCCCCTCGGCCCAGGAATTGGCCGACTTGTTCATCGTCCATGTTTTCCTGCTGTATGGCATTCCGGAAAACATAGTGTCAGATCGGGGAGTCCAATTCATCTCTAGATTCTGGAGGGCATTCTGCCACCAAATGGGCATGAAGCTGTCATTCTCGTCAGGCTACCACCCACAGACCAATGGGCAGACTGAACGGATCAATCAGTCATTGGAGCAGTTCTTAAGATGTTACATTGCGGAATGCGGAGGCACAGAATGACTGGGTAAAATTTCTGCCCTTCGCAGAATTTGCACAGAATAATTTGAAGAGTTCTTCTTCTAGTTTTTCTCCGTTCCAGGTAGTGACAGGGAGATCGCCCAAATTCTCCCCTTTATCAGTAGCCTCCACTCCGTTTCCGACTCTGGAGGCCTGGCAGAGGGCATTTAAAGACATCTGGTGGAAGGTGAAAGATAATTTGGAAAGAGCATTTCAGAGTCAAAAGGGTCAAGCTGACAAAATACGCTCGTTAGAGTGGAGGTTCCAGCCAGGAGACTTGGTTTGGGTGTCCACGCGTCACTTGACCCTGAGACAACCCTCAGACAAGCTCGGCCCCAGGTTTGTGGGTCCATTCCCAGTAGCCAAGAAGATCAACAACGTTACTTATACCGTTGATCTTCCTGCCAGCATGCGTGGGGTAAGATCCTTTCACGTGTCTTTGCTCAAGCCAGCGGTCCATGTGGGTCCCACTCCTCCTCCTCCTGTGATGGTGGATAGCCAACCTGAGTATGAAGTAGAGAAAATTTTGGACTCACGTATAGTACAGAACGCAGTACAATATCTAGTGCACTGGAAGGGGTATGGTATTGAGGAAAGAAGGTGGGTACCTGAGGGCCGCATGCATGCTGATAAATTGAAGAAGGCGTTCCACACTTTACATCCAGAAACGCCTGGAAGGAGCTGTCCGGAGTCCACTCCTCGGGGGGGGGGGGGGGGGGGGCAGGTACTGTGAAGAAACGCGGAAGAGCCTCCGCCATGAGTCAGCGGGAGGCGGCTCTTTCCGCGCATTGCGTGGTGGAACGCGGAAAAACCGCCGCGTCGGACGAGGCGGTTAGCGCGCATGGGCCTGTTTCAAGTAGTCTGACCCAGCGCGGGGAGGCCGCCGCCGGGGCTGATGGCGGTGCGACCAACCCCGCGCATGAGGCAGCGGGCACGTTGCGGGACAGTACTGGTGTGGCTGGGACTGATAGTCCACCAAGATTCAGAATGACGCGCGTGCGCGCAGAGAGGCAAAACTTATATGGCAGCCAGATGTAGGTCCACTGACCAAGCTGGTCAGCTGACAATTCCGTGTCCTCTCATTGGTCCAGCACTTAGGGAGTTGCTGGAAAGTAGCTGTGTATATATACTGCTGGCTGTTCAGTTGCTGGTTGTCTGGCGTTGCAATCACTATGTGGTAGCACTCAGACCTGAGTCAGATCCTAAAGTGTGCCGGGACCAGCTGGAGCTGTAATCCTACACTTAGCTAGATTCTGTTGATAGTTTAAAGTACTAGTTTGATTGTGATTATCTGTTATGACCGTTTGCTTGCCTGACTACTCTTCTGAACTCTGATCCTGTACCTCGCTATTCTGATACTCTGTTGCCGAACCCCGGCTCGCCCTAAGACTCTGCATCTGCCTCCTGATTCTGTACCTCGATATTTCTGATACCCTATTGCCGAACCCTGCTTGTTTATTCATCCCCGCATCTGCCTTCTGAATCTGTACTGTATCTGTCTGTGTAGTTACGACCTGGCTTGTCCGACCTCGAGAACCGACCTTACTGTTAGAGGCGGTTCCCAGTCCTGGTAGTGACACTTCCCCCTGAGTGTCTCTCAGGTTGTCCTTCCTACTCTCAACCTGACTCCTCCTCCCGGGAGAGTTTAGGTCTTCGGAAGGAATTTGTGCAGTACTCCTTACTGCTCTGAGGCCTAGTCCTCTAAGTGTTACAGTTGCACCAAACACTCTTACTCAACTCAGGTGTCCAGAGGTTAGCATATATATCTGATTATCGGTGATACTGCAGATCATCAATAATCTGGTATATATCTGTATTCCCAGTGATACTGCAGATCACCGGTAATCAGATCCTCTCTGTGTTACACCGATCGTTACATTTACATTGCTGCCATTCTAGCACTGTTAATGGCACAAGCCTCAAACCTGGTACGGTTGATCATTGGGTGACTGTGGTTCAAATTGAGAAAGGGGGTGGAGCCACATACAGCCACATACAGCCAATCAGATTTGTTTATTAACAATGCAAATTATTGATGCCAAACACCGCAAAGCTCACAAACTTGGTAATTGAGTAATTGATTAATTGTGTGTTAGGGTTAGGAAAAGTGAGCGCATCAAACACCAGCCAGATACATAATGGGGCAACAACCAGGTGGGCGGAGACAAAATAAAAATTTCACTGGAAAAATGTCATTCTTACACTGTTAATGGTAGGGTTCTCAAACTTTGCACAGTTTAATATTGGGTGACTGGGATTAATATTCAGAAAAGTGGGTGGAGCCTACAAAAGCCAATCAAGATTCACCTAATGATTTTTAAGGAGAATATTTCATTGCTGGCATTCTTGCACTGTTAATGGCGCAAGCCTCAAACCTGGTACAGTTGGTCATTGGGTGACTGGGGTTTACATTAATAAAAAGGGGTGGAGCCACAAACAGCCAATCTGATTTGTTTCATTTTAATGCAAGTTATTGATGCCAAAGACTGCAAAGCTCACAAACTTGGTCATTGAGTGATTGAGTAATTGTGTGTTAGGGTTAGGAAAAGTGGGCGCAGGCAGCACCAGCCAAATACATAAGCGGGCAATGCCAGGTCATCAGTGGGCGGAGACAAATACAAATTTCACTGATAAACTGTAAACTGCAGCCATTCTTACACTGTTAATGGCAGGGTTCTCAAACTTTGCACAGGATTAATATTCAGAAAAGCGAGTGGAGCATACAAAAGCCAATCAAAATCCACCTATTGATTTTCAAGGGGGAATATTTAATTTTTGCCATTCTTGCAATGTTAATGGCACAAGCCTCTTGCAATATTAATCACCTGTACCTGGTACAGTTGGCCATTGAGTGATTGGGGTTCAAATTCAAAAAAGGGGTGGGGCCATTTTTCGGCGACAGGCCTTGGATTGCGAGTGATTCTTCGCGTTCCTGGCCGCAATATCGCCCTTTATAATGCTATGGCGGCCAGGAATGCGAAGATTCACTCGCGTTCCCAGGGCTGTCGCCGAAAATGAAAGTAGCTGCCGGCGGGGACAGGAGGATCTGAGCAAGACTGCGTGGGCACGGGACGGCTACAGGGGGCTGGTAGAAGCCCCAGGTGAGTAAAACTCATTTTTTTAAGGCAGCACTTTACAGAGAATGTAGTCATGTCCTTGGCAGAGTTCTCAGCACAATCTAATCCCGGCCATATCATTAGTATGTATTTATGTAGCTCTTGTATCTTCTGCCCACTGCCTGAGTTACATTACAGTTTGCTCCGTCCACACCATGTAACGGACTCACCAATTTTTTCATTGTGGTCATGGACACGCCTATATTTTGGCATGCCACGGTAGCGCCCCCCCCCCCCCCCCCCCTCTGTCCCAGGTTGAGCCAAGAAAAATCTGGTCACTGTTATTTAAAGCATCTATAGAAGTGATTATTACCAGCACAGGACCAATAGAGAGCTAATTTTGTGCTTAAGGGAGGGCCCCTCGGGGCCCCTTTGACCCAAGGGCCCCGATGCCGTCACTACCTCTGCACCCCCTATTGCTATGCCCCTGCCTGTAAGTCAGTATGGATAAGTGCACAACTGCTGTAAACACAGCTAGCCTACACTATTTGACTTGTAATTTACACCAGTCAACATGACTGATTCGAGAGCGTGCTTTGTTCAGTTTTTAGTTTAGTAAAACCTTTAATTTTAAGCGCACTAATAATTTAAATAATCGCAGCCGAGCCCGGAGCGCCAGATTCTTCTTCTTATTTCACTCTGACGATTAAAATGTCACTTTCGTTCTTTATGACCGAGTCCCTCAGCTTTGATAGCCAGCCATAGAATTATCTTCGGATGAAGTAATATTTCAGGCATTTCCGGCGCACATACGCACGCACGGTAATTACACGTGTCACCGCCAGCCCGGACGTGCATCTCTCCACCCTCGCCCGGCTTGAAATGCACCGTTTGATGAGCTATTTTAACCCACTTTGTCAAAAATAACACTATCCCTCTCTCCCCCATCTAGAATACCCGGCGGTGAATTATTGATGGGGCGGGAGGCAGAGGGGCCCCCTTTGGCTGAGCGTGAATCCGTCTCTGCAAGCAGAACAGGTGCCTGAAGCCCGCCTTGATCTTCCGCAAACAAAAAAATAGCATATTGTGAGGATAATCCGACCAGAGACAGTTTCCTACAAAGCGATCGGCGGCTGCCTATAACGGCATTGGGTTTACTGTCAGCCAGCCGGTGACGGAGGCAGCGGTAACGACAGAAGCACGGGGAAAGGGTGCCGCCGACAGAAGAAATAGAACCAGCTTCTGAATTAATGATGAAGACCAAGGATCAAAGACGGCTGGCAATTCTGTCATTGTCAAATCCTCAAAAAATGAGCGCCTAGGCAGTGCAGCCCAAATACCGAGACAAACATCCAAATTTTATCTACGAGAGGAGGAGAGGGGATTACAATGCCTGGTTCTTTCATTTCCAGAGGAACAGAAAAATGTCAGCTTTACAATATCCATTCAGTCATCCTCTCCAAAACCGAAACTCCCTGCAGGATTTACTTTCTTTCTTTAACAGTGAAAATAAAAGTACCAAAATAAGCATAAGAAAAACACTATAGAAAACATCTGCAGACATGTGGTTCCCGCCTGTAATCATATGAAGTTCTTATGTATGACTTGCAGCTGTTCATTTAGCTGATTAGTTTTTGTGCCTACATACTGGATACTATATCTACCTATCTATCTACTCCATATATAGACAACTACAACGAAACTGGGCTGGGAATTTTGGCGCAGTTTCGGCCTGGAGGGGGAATAGTGACTAACCCCGCCAGGACATTTGCAGGAGCAGAGTGAACCTTTTTTTTTTTACCTTGCACCAGGGGTGAGCAGAAACTATGCCTAAATGTAATTATGCATCGTAATTCATAATTACGCATCATAATTGTAAAGCAGGGGTAGGGAACCTATGGCTCGGGAGCCAGATGTGGCTTTTTTTTTTTTTCACAAATCAATTTTATTATTATTTTTAAAAGAACAAAAAGGGAGACAATACAGGAAATGACACAGTACTCCTACATACAGGAGTTATGTAGACATCATACATAAGTCATAGCTTATTATTACATATCTAGGGTGAAACATGACAACAATCTGGTTATGTTGATAAGTCACTAGTGTATTGACCTTATTAGCCATATTTCTATAGTATCAGAAGTTCACAATGTCTTTATGGCATATATATATTCAGTAGGAGTAACGCGCCATAGGAACAGAAAGAAGAAAGAGTAAAGGCAACAGGAGGGGGAAAGAAGAAGAGAGGGTGATAGAGATCTCGGACCAGAAGAAAGAAAGAGGTAAGGAGATAAAAAGAAGAAAAAGAAAAGAAGACTCTAGGCCCCACCCCCGCCAACACCCTTACGCCACGCCAACCGCCCGCCGGCATAATAACACAAGGGAGACTGGATATCAAGGTGCGGGATTAGATCCAGCCATCATAACATTATTATACCATGGTGCCCATATTTTATGAAACCGAGTTGGACAGTTACGGTTTTTATATGTCATTTGATTAAAAGGGAGGGCTAGATGTGGCTCTTTTGATGCATGCATCTGGCTCACATACAAATCAGTATGGGTTGATTCACTAAGCTACACTGCTCAAGCAGGGAAGCTTAGTGTGGCAATGCAAATAAAATGTTCAAAGTATGCACACTACTGCTTTAGCATGCACTGCTAACTTACTCGCCCTCCCCCCAAAACGAACGGCTGCACCAACTGTCCCACTCTTGACCCTGTCAGGTCCAGTGACTTTCTAGGATGAGATCCCCGCACTTTGATTGGCCCAATAGGCTGCCTGTCACTTGACATCAAAGTGTGGGGATCTCATCTTACAAAGTGAATCAACCCCCAAGTCAGCCAGCTAATTGTACAAGCTGTTAGTCGGTATTTCTCCTGTCTGGCTCTCTGGGAAATTGCTGATGTTGCTGAAACCCAAGAGAAGCTGAAGACGTGTCTGACACTTCCACTGCCCGGTGGATCAACTGTATACACATCACCATGGCAACAGGGACGTGAGCCCTCTGCTACGCATGCGCACTGTCCCGGTTTTAAACATTTTGTATGGCTCTCATGGAATTACATTTTAAAATGTGTGGCGTTTATGTCTCTCAGCCAAAAAGGTTCCTGACCCCTGTTGTAAAGCAAAGTTTGTAAATTGCGCTTACGAATTTACGCGTAAAATCTACCGCTATGCGTAATTACGTCTTTTACGCGTAGTTCACATGTGTATTGCGAAGTCACTTACGAATGTTGTATACGTGTTCATTTTTACACGTACGGATGAAAATCACGCATAGACATGCACATTGAACTATTGTACTGGATATACGCTTACAAAAATATGCATGGTCAAAGGGAATTTACGCATAAAAGCAGTTAATGATTGCAGATTATGGCCTCAATTCACTAAGATCCAACTGGAGATAATAAAGCAAGAGAACCACACATCGAGCTTGCCTTATTAAGGTGTAGAGATAAGTTTTCACAGTGAGAGAGTTATCTTATCACCTCATTCCTTAAGTTACCTCCTCTGTAGTTAAGTTACCTCCTCTGTAGTTATTTTCAAATGCAGTTAATTAACAGCCTGTATTTAACTTTAGAATTCTGGAGTTATTTTAAGGATTGAAGAGTTAACTTTAGAGATCTCAACTTAACTTAAAGGATACCCGAACTGACATTTGACATGAATAGATAGACATGGGTATGTACAGTGCCTAGCACACAAATAACTATGCTGTGTTCCTTTTTTTCTTTCTCTGCCTGAAAGAGTTAAATATCAGGTATGTAAGTGGCTGACTCAGTCCTGACTCAGACAGGAAGTGACTACAGTGTGACCCTCACTGATAAGAAATTCCCCTTTTTATCTCTTTCTTGCTTTCAGAAGCCATTTTCTGCTAGGAAAGTGTTTTATTGTTGGAATGTCTTATCAATGAGGGCGTGTGTTAGGGTTGGAAAAAGGGGGCAGAGCCAACACCCATAGCCGGCCTTTGACCTGTGCAACCAGAGCGGTCGCTTAGGGCGCCGGATTCCAAGGGGGTGCCTAATAGTTGGTTACCTATACTAAGGGCGCCTACACCTGATTTCCTATACTGGGGGCACCTATAGCTGGCTACCTTTACTGAGGGCACCAACACCTGGCTACCTATACTGGAGGCACCTACGTCTGGCTACCTATGGGGGCGATGGAGACCTTCAACTGACTTCCTACACTGGGGGCACCTATGCTTGGCTTCCTGTAATGGATTGCGGAGACACCGCCGCACGGTCTGGCAGCGGGGCGGCTGTCTCCGCGTTCAGGCCGGCAGTTTCCGCACAGCAGCATGCGTCTGGTGTGTCTGAGCCTAGTAGTGCACACAGATGGAGAGCTATGCGCTAGGAGGCAGGACCTTTATGCCAATAAGAGAGGGATCAGCTGATCCCAGCGTAGTAGGTGATTGGCTAAGTGAGGCTGGGCGGCGCCGAGGAGCGCTGCTCTATATATACTTCTTGCCTGTCAGTTGCTGGTTCTCTGCCGTTGCGAATACTTACGTGTGAGCACTCAGACCAGTCAGATCCCACAGTGTGTTAGAACCAGGAGGACCTGGGAATTCACACTTAGCCAGAATACGTTTGTGTTATACTTTAGACTAGTTCCAGGGTGTTGAGACCATGGACCTCACACCCAAGCTTAGGGATACTGTGTCATTGCTGTGTTATACTTTAGACCAGTTCCAGGGTGTTGAGACCACGGACCTCACACCCAAGCTTAGGGATACTGTGTCATTGCTGTGTTATACTTTAGACTAGTTCCCGGGTGTCGAGATCAAGGAGCTCACACCCTAGTCTAGGATAGTGTTGGGCGAACAGTGTTCGCCACTGTTCGGGTTCTGCAGAACATCACCCTTTTCAGGTGATGTTCGAGTTCGGCCGAACACCTGATGGTGTTCGGCCAAACTGTTCGGCCATATGGCCGAACTAAGAGTGCATGGCCGAACGTTCCCCGAACGTTCGGCTAGCGCTGTGATTGGCCGAACGGGTCACGTGGTTCGGACCCGAACGCGCTCTGATTGGCCGAACGGGTCACGTGGTTCGGGTAAATAAATACCCGGTCCACGTCATTTCTCCGCCATTTGTCTGTGGGTTTAGCTTTGGGTAGGCAGGCAGGGTAGTTCTCTTTCCAGCCAGGCTAGCCAGGGTCCCCCCAGTCATTGTGTCGCTGCTGGGAACAGTAGTACACCGCTCACCCACACTATATAGCATTGTGTTTACTGCCACTCTGTGTCTCTGCTGGGAACAGTAGTACACCGCTCACCCTGTATAGCATTGTGCTCTGTGTCGCTGCTGGGAATAGTAGTACACCGCTCACCCACCACTGTATAGCATTGTGTTTACTGCCACTCTGTGCCTCTGCTGGGAACAGTAGTACACCGCTCACCCACCACTGTATAGCATTGTGCTCTGTGTCGCTGCTGGGAGCAGTAGTACACTGCTCACCCACCCACCACTGTATAGCATTGTGCTCTGTGTCGCTGCTGGGAATAGTAGTACACCGCTCACCCACCACTGTATAGCATTGTGCTCTGTGTCGCTGCTGGGAACAGTAGTACACCGCTCACCCACCACTGTATAGCATTGTGCTCTGTGTCGCTGCTGGGAACAGTAGTACACCGCTCACCCACCACTGTATAGAATTGTGCTCTGTGTCGCTGCTGGGAACAGTAGTACACCGCTCACCCACCCACCACTGTATAGCATTGTGCTCTGTGTCGCTGCTGGGAACAGTAGTACACAGCTCACCCACCACTGTATAGCATTGTGCTCTGTGTCGCTTCTGGGAATAGTAGTACACCGCTCACCCACCACTGTATAGCATTGTGCTCTGTGTCTCTGCTGGGAACAGTAGTACACCGCTCACCCGCCACTGTATAGCATTGTGCTCTGTGTCTCTGCTGGGAACAGTAGTACACCGCTCATCCACCACTGTATAGCATTGTGCTCTGTGTCGCTGCTGGGAACAGTAGTACACCGCTCACCCACCACTGTATAGCATTGTGCTCTGTGTCGCTGCTGGGAACAGTAGTACACCGCTCACCCACCCACCACTGTATAGCATTGTGCTCTGTGTCGCTGCTGGGAACAGTAGTACACAGCTCACCCACCACTGTATAGCATTGTGCTCTGTGTCGCTTCTGGGAATAGTAGTACACCGCTCACCCACCACCGTATAGCATTGTGCTCTGTGTCTCTGCTGGGAACAGTAGTACACCGCTCACCCGCCACTGTATAGCATTGTGCTCTGTGTCTCTGCTGGGAACAGTAGTACACCGCTCATCCACCACTGTATAGCATTGTGCTCTGTGTCGCTGCTGGGAACAGTAGTACACCGCTCACTCACACTATATAGCATTGTGTTTACTGCCACTCTGTGTCTCTGCTGGGAACAGTAGTACACCGCTCACCCGCCACTGTATAGCATTGTGCTCTGTGTCCCCTTCAACTATTGGGTATCGAAGCTAGACACCTGGCACGAACTGGCAATGTACGCAATAGAGGTGCTGGCTTGCCCGGCAGCCAGCGTTATGTCGGAACGCTGTTTCAGTGCTGCCGGAGGCATCGTCACAGATCGGCGTATCCGCCTCTCCACAGAAAATGCAGACCGTCTGACTCAAATTAAAATGAATCAATCCTGGATTGGAAACGACTACGCAACACTCCCGGACCCCAACCAAGTAACATGAACAATGAACATCTGTGATGGGTTAGCGTTACCGGTCCCTTTTCCTGGAACCTCTCATCTGTATTACATTTATGACTGCATGCCGACAAAAAGCAAATTGCTATCCGCACGCTTCTTGTCCGCATGCAAGGCCTGGGTTGTTGTGTCTCAAAGCGTGGCCTTCTTCTCCTGCGCCGCCCTCCTCCTGTTCCATCACGTGTGCTGCTGCTGGGTTAGCATTACCAGTCCCTTTTCCTGGAACCTCTCATCTGTATTACATTTATGACTGCATGCCGACAAAAAGCATGTTACCTGTGCAAAGAAAACAGACATTTCCCGCATTTAAAAGACAGTTTTCCCTTTGAATCTTTAAAATCGATTTTCTCAAAAACTATAAGCTCTTTTTGCTAATTTTTTTTCCTCTTTTACCCACTCCCAAGGTGCACATACCCTGTAAATTTGGGGTATGTAGCATGTAAGGAGGCTTTAAAAAACACAAAAGTTTGGGTCCCCATTGACTTCCATTATGTTCGGAGTTCGGCTCAAACACCCGAACATCGCGGCCATGTTCGGCCTGTTCGGCCCGAACATCTAGATGTTCGCCCAACACTAGTCTAGGACTCTGTTATATTTCTATGTTATGACTATTTGCTCTGTCAACTTTTCACTTGCTTTCTGATTCGGTACCTCTGCATATCTGTCTACCTGTTGCCAGACCCTGCCTGTACCGGTTACCGAATCAGTCTTCTGTCTCTATACCTCATCTGCTCGTGTGTTGCCGACCTGGCCTGCCCGACTATCCTAGCTGTCACTCCCCCTGAGTTCTCAGTCTATCAGTATTAGCAGGGACACCATTCCATCAGGTGTCAGCTGCAACCAGGACTCCCGCTCCTCAGAGAGTCCGGCCTGTTAGCAGCCAGTGGTCCCTCCCTCTGGCTGCAGTACAGTTCACCATCTAATACGGTTATCCCTGGTTACCAGGTCCTCACTATCAAGAGATAGTTTCTGCACTGCCCAGGGCCACCTGCCCCTCAGTTGGCTCTTGGCCGAGTGTCTTATATCTCCCGCTCCCCGGGAGAAAGCCTCCAGTTCATCAAATACATTAACTCATTAGGTGTCCAGAGGACAGGTTAGTCATACTTGTATTATTGGTGATTCTGCAGATCATCAATAATCGAGTATACATCTGTATTGTTGATGATTCTGCAGATCATCAACAATCAGATTCTCTCTGTGTGCTGAAACCGATCGTTACACTTCCTATATTGAGGGCACCTACACATGAGATCAGGGGGGCGTTTTTTTTTTGGGGGGGGGGTGCACGCTATAATGCGTGGTACAAATTGTCGTTGCTGTGCTATAATTCTAAATGGGAGGGGCGGAGGGCGGCTAACTGTCCCACTGATTGTTTTTAATAATATTCCTGAAAGTTTCTAGCCTTCATTTTTAAGTATATTCAGGATGATGCACTCCTTCTATCCATTCGTGGTTATTAATAGTATTTTTCCTATTATACATATGTGATGTGTCACAGAGATATGAGCGCTTGGTGTGATGTGTCACGACGTCAAAAAGGTTGGGAACCACTGTCCTAGGAGATATCTCAGGAGAAAAGGTGAATTGCATATGGGCCTGAATGTGTGTGTGAGTGTGTGTGTGTTCGCGCATGCGTGAAGAGGATGAAGGGGGGCACAAAAATCAGGTTTCGCTCAGGGCGCTGTGAAACCTAAGGCCGGCCCTGCCAACACCATCCAATTACATACCGGAGCAATGCCAAGGCATCAGCTATAAATAATATAATCCTCTTCTGTTAATTTGGTAAAATAAGTAAAAATAAAGAATAAGTCTACATATTTACTTACTGATCACTCTATACATGCTCTGCCTTCTGCTCAGCAGTGGTGCTCACCGCCAGGTCGTGATCACGCTTACGCGTGGATTCACGACCATTTTGACGCATTCCGCCTCGGACACGCTAAGCCGTGAATAGATTTTCAACCACGAAAATCTGCTTCGGCTACGCGTGAATGCGGACAGAAATCCGCATTCACGCTCGTGAAACCCGGCGCTGAAGTCGTGGTTTGCGGAAATGCGTCAAACTATGCGGAAGTGACACATTAAAGGCCAATCAGAGTGCTCCAGCCAGGCCCTAGCAACCAATCACAGGAGGGGAGCTATGCCCTCCCCTCCTGAATATAAAGCGGCAGCCATGATGGAAAAGCTCTGTCCTTGCTAGACTGTGGTGCTGAGAGGATTCTCTCCAGGCCATTGTTGTTTGAGCAAGTGCATTTATTGTGTTAAAAACAAAGCGTTTTTTTTGCTAACACTGCTCTTATACTGTACACAGTTAGCTAGTCAGTGAGTGATTGCTGTAGTTAGTTGTAGTCAGTGTAGTGTAGTGGGAGTGTGGGAGTCTAGTGATTATTTAACTGTGTGTAGTGCTGTGTAGTGCTGTGCAGGCAGGTTCAGTGCTGCAGTGTAGTGGGAGTGGGGATTATCTGTGTGTAGAGTGCAGGCAGGCAGGTTAGTGCAGCTGCAGTGTTCACTTGTATATTCCAGTGACAGTTTATACACTTGTACTATTTGCAGGCAGCCAGTCACACCGCCGGCGCCGCCACTCTCTGCCAGCGCTGTTCATTCATTCTGTCAGTGACCTTGTGCCGTGCCCAGTGCCCACTGCTCGCTCGCTCGCTGGCATATGAGCATCTCATTACACAGTGTGACATCCTTGTGTGCCCGCTGCATCCTTCAGTGACCTAGTTGTATATCCAGTGCCCACTGCTGTGCCCAGTGCATCCTTCAGTGACCTTGTACTGTGGCCACTGCATCCTTCAGTGACCTAGTTGTATATCCAGTGGCCACTGCTGTGCCCACTGCATCCTTCAGTGACCTTGTACTGTGCCCACTGCATCCTTCAGTGACCTTGTACTGTGCCCACTGCATCCTTCAGTGACCTAGTTGTATATCCAGTGCCCACTGCTGTGCCCACTGCATCCTTCAGTGACCTTGTACTGTGGCCACTGCATCCTTCAGTGACCTAGTTGTATATCCAGTGCCCACTGCTGTGCCCACTGCATCCTTCAGTGACCTTGTACTGTGGCCACTGCATCCTTCAGTGACCTAGTTGTATATCCAGTGGCCACTGCTGTGCCCACTGCATCCTTCAGTGACCTTGTACTGTGCCCACTGCATCCTTCAGTGACCTTGTACTGTGCCCACTGCATCCTTCAGTGACCTAGTTGTATATCCAGTGCCCACTGCTGTGCCCACTGCATCCTTCAGTGACCTTGTACTGTGGCCACTGCATCCTTCAGTGACCTAGTTGTATATCCAGTGCCCACTGCTGTGCCCACTGCATCCTTCAGTGACCTTGTACTGTGCCCACTGCATCCTTCAGTGACCTTGTATTGTGCCCACTGCATCCTTCAGTGACCTTGTACTGTGCCCACTGCATCCTTCAGTGACCTAGTTGTATATCCAGTGCCCACTGCTGTGCCCACTGCATCCTTCAGTGACCTTGTACTGTGGCCACTGCATCCTTCAGTGACCTAGTTGTATATCCAGTGGCCACTGCTGTGCCCACTGCATCCTTCAGTGACCTTGTACTGTGCCCACTGCATCCTTCAGTGACCTTGTACTGTGCCCACTGCATCCTTCAGTGACCTAGTTGTATATCCAGTGCCCACTGCTGTGCCCACTGCATCCTTCAGTGACCTTGTACTGTGGCCACTGCATCCTTCAGTGACCTAGTTGTATATCCAGTGCCCACTGCTGTGCCCACTGCATCCTTCAGTGACCTTGTACTGTGCCCACTGCATCCTTCAGTGACCTTGTATTGTGCCCACTGCATCCTTCAGTGACCTTGTACTGTGCCCACTGCATCCTTCAGTGACCTAGTTGTATATCCAGTGCCCACTGCTGTGCCCACTGCATCCTTCAGTGACCTTGTACTGTGGCCACTGCATCCTTCAGTGACCTAGTTGTATATCCAGTGGCCACTGCTGTGCCCACTGCATCCTTCAGTGACCTTGTACTGTGCCCACTGCATCCTTCAGTGACCTTGTACTGTGCCCACTGCATCCAGTGATTCATTACTAGCAACATGTCTGGCAGGGTTTCGCGGGGTGAGAGGAAAGGGAGTTCAATTGCCTCAGCCACTTCTGGGACTGCTCCACGTCCAGGGAGAGGATGCCCAGCTGTACGTGGTCGTGATGCAGCAGAAAGGGGGGCAGCAAAGCCTGGGCCGAGTCAGCGGACGCCATTGTCCAAATATTTTAAAGTTTCTGGTCCCCGTGTGGTGGTTGAGCAAATGGAACCTGACGTACTCATGGACATCATGACTTCCTCCCAGACCTCTACTGTGAGCACCACTCCAAGCAGTAGCAGCAGCAGCCAACGTCCCACACTTGTTGTGACATCCACCCCAGCACCCACTGGTCAGCAGCCCTCCCAGGATGACAGCGTTCTGTCCCTCAGTCCGGCTTCTGGGAACCTGCTGATGCAAGAAGCTCAGGACTTACTGGGGACTGATGTGGCAGAGATTGAGATCGGGCCACAATCACAAGCGTTGTTGAGTTCTGGTGATGAAGAAGAGGGGTCTGTGTCTGGGGATGTAGGGACAGAAGAGGAGGCGGGGGAGTCAGAGGAAGAGCTGGATTATGATGATGCTGCTGATGATGATGACGTTGTGGACCCTAACTATGTGCAGCCTGCTGAGTCCGTGGAAGAATGGTCAGAGGCAGAGCAGGATGACGAGTCACCTCGGCCTAGGCAAGGATATCGCCATATGTCAGGCAGGGGCAGGGGCATCGGCAGCAGTGGGCGTGGAGGAAGTAGACAGGACACTGCTTCAGCCGACACCACCACCATGCAACCCCCGGCAACTACTACCACACATTGTTCCGCTGCACCCTCTGCTAGTGGGGGCCGCAGTAAATTAAAGTCACCAGTGTGGGATTGCTTTAAAGGAATGTACTGATGACAAAAGGTATGCTGTGTGCAGGTTATGCAGCAAAAGATTGAGCCGTGGGAAAAGTCTGAGCAAGATGGGTACCTCATCCCTCCAGGGCCACCTGAGAAGTCGCCACTGCCGCGAGTATGCGGAGTTTAAGAGAAAGCAGGCACTGCTGGCAGGGGTTCCTGAGAGCAGAAGGCCCACCAGCGCAGCAGCATCATCCCTCCCTCAGGGTCGTGAATCCCCCACAGCAGCAGCAGTAGTAGCACGCAAGCGCTCTTCCACCTCGGCTACTCAGGACACAGACATTGAGGCTGGCAGCCAGTGTTCGTCTCTCTCCTCTGTCTCCCCTGCATCCCAGCGTCGTCAGACCCTGCTGAGCGACACCTTTCAGAGTCTGACCAAGCCTCTGCCTCCAAGTCACAGGCGGATCCGCAAACTAAATGGCTTGCTGGCCCGGGCCATGGCATCACAGCTGCTTCCCTACTCCCTGGTGCAGGAGGGAAGCGCCATGCGGACGCTGCTTCAATTTGGCATCCCCGAGTGGCAAGTCCCCAGTCGCCACTATTTCAGCAGGAGCGCGATCCCAGCACTCCACAAGTTTGCGGTGGAAAACGTGGCCCGTTCCCTGGACTACTCTGTGGGCAAGCGGGTCCACGTGACCATGGACTCGTGGAGTAGCAGATTTGGGACAGGTCGCTACCTGTCCTTTACGGCCCACTGGGTGACACTGATGGAAGGGAGGGAGGACAAGAGCGCATCAGCCCAGCTAGTGGTGCCACCACGCGGGATCAGGGGGGATGCAGAAGGGTCCTGTCACGACACTCCCTCAGCACCCGGAAAGCAAGCCCGCCTCGGCAGCAGCAGCGCCAAGCCTCGGCACTGCCAAGCCCTTTTAAAATTGGTGACCCTGGGGAAGAAGAGGCTTATGGCCACCAACGTCCTGGCCGCCCTCAGGAAGCAGGAGCGGAGGTGGCTGACCCCCAGAGGCCTGGAAGTGGGGTATGTGGCAGCCGACAACGGGGCCAACCTGGTGGCAGCAGTGCAGCAGGGAAACCTCCAGCACATCCCCTGCTTGGCCCACGTGCTCAATCTTGTGGTGCAGCGCTTCTTGCGCACCTACCAGGGGATGAGCGAGCTGCTGCAGGATGCCCGGGCGGTGGTACGCTTTTTCCGCCTGTCAGCCACTGCCTCTGCACTCTTGTCCACCTTACAGCAGCAGTATGGAAGGCCACAACACCGGATGATCATCGACATGCCAGTTCGCTGGAATTCGACTCTGGCCATGTTGGAGCGGCTGTGTCAGCACAGGCTGGCTCTTAGGGCCTACATGCTAGACCCAAGTGTCCCCAGCAACCAGCAAGTCCCCATGATTACTGCCACTCAGTGGACACTGATGCAGCAAGTATGCCTGGTGCTGAGTCCCTTCCTTGAGGCAACCAAGATGGTCAGTGAGGAGCGGGCCTCTGTGTGCCAGTGGGTGCCCTTGGTTTGTCTACTGGAGCAGGCAATGGACAATTTAATTGAGCGTGGGGATGAAGCCCTGAGGCAGTTGGAAGAACAGGAGCAGATGGCAGCACAGTCCAGCTCAGAGGAGGGCTCACAGCAGGTAGTGGAAGAGTTGGAGGTCCCTAACCTGAATGAGGAGGAGGAGGAGGAGCAGAGTGCAGCAGGCGTTGTACGTGGATGGCGGTTTGAGGAGGACAACGACATGGCACAGGAAGAGGACAGGCATGAGTTATGGGACAATGGCAAGGACGAGGAAGATCTTGCCGGCAGGGCCCACTTGTTTCCCATGGCTGTGCACATGTTGCGCTGCCTTCGCAGGGACCCCCAGGTGATCCAGATGCGTTCAAGGAAGGACATCTGGATTACCTTGATGCTTGATCCCCGTCTGAAGGGGAAGCTGGGAGACTTAATGACGCCATCCACCACCGAGCAACGCACAAGGGAGTTGAAGGAGGCCCTTGTGCGCAGACTACTGGAAGCATTCCCCCAGCCTTCCACCCCCACTGTAACTGCTCTGCCAAGCCAGCAAGAGGTGCCTGCCATTGCCACTAGCAGCACAACAACAACCACTAGAAGCAGCAGCAGCAACTGGTGCCCCGGAGACCTGAAGAGCCTAAGCAAGAGCCTGTATGCAGTGCAGCAGCCCAGAACAGAGGTGCCCGCCACAGCATCCACCACCAACCAGCACAAGCAACGACTGACCACCATGGTGTCTGACTATATGGGGTCATCCAGCGGGCTCAATGACACCGACAGCCCCGTGGACCCCTTGGAGTACTGGGTCAAGAGACTGGACATCTGGAGCGAGCTTTCCCAGTACGCCCTGGAACTCCTATCCTGCCCTCCTTCCAGTGTCCTCTCAGAGAGATGCTTTAGTGCGGCCGGTGGTGTGGTCACAGAGAAGCGCTCTCGGCTCTCCCACGCCTCTGTGGACAAACTCACCTTCCTGAAAATCAACCAGGCTTGGGTGGAAGGTGAGTTCCTGGCCCCTATTGTCGGACACAGGGGGACATGAAGTGGCTGCTGCATGTGCTGTTGTTAACTATGCCTGCCTTTATAAAGACATTTACTACCTGCCTAGTGCCTACCTTGGTTAATTTTTTGGTGTTATGGTACTACTACCAGTAAGTTGCCATGGTCCTCCTTCTGAGCTGCTGAACTGACCGCCCGCTTTGTCCTCCTGACTCAGTCGCTACTACACTCTGCGTTCACACTGCCCGGGTCGCCGGGTGCATTTAATTTTTTGGCCAGCACTATGACGCTGTGCTACTACTACTGTGCTGCTGCTGCTGAACTGACCACCCGCTTTGTCCTCCTGACTCAGTCGCTACTACACTCTGCGTTCACACTGCCCGGGTCACCGGGTGCATTTAATTTTTTGGCCAGCACTATGACGCTGTGCTGCTACTACTACCACCAGTATGTTGCCGTGGTCCTTCTGTGCTGCTGAACTGACCGCCCGCATAGTCCTTCTCCTGACTCAGTCGCTACCACCACTGCACTCTGCGTTCACACTGCCTGTGTCCACTGACAACTCTGCTGCGATGTCATTGCTAATTGCTGCAAAAAAAACAAAAAAAAAATTACAAAAACCTCTCTGGAGCCTTTTTGCCATCAGCCACTCATCCTCCTCCAGCGGTACCTTCGCCGCCAAGTGCCATTGGAACTCGCCTTCACCTCTTTGACTGCTTAAAGCGTATATCTCTTTTTAAAACCACTTATTACCAATTAATAGCCCCATTTAAAGTGTTGATTTCACTTTAAAATCCATTTTCTCTAGAAAAATTTTTTTTTTTGAAATTTTTTATGTTGAAGTTATGTTGCCCCTTATCACCTCGATAATCCATGCTATTTGGGGGACTGTAGCATGTATGGGGGCTTTGTTATTAACGTTAAAAGAAAATCCGCCTCCGGGCGTGAATCCACGCGTGATTACGCCATTCACGGGAAAAAATCCGCGTGGTTGCGTGGACGCGGACGAAAATCCGCATGCGGCGGGTCCGAATGCGGATTTTTTTTTGCAACCACACGGATTGCCGAATTCGTGGATGAGGCACATCCGAGCATCCCTGCTGCTCAGTACCTCACATTTTTCTGCTCCTCTTATCTAATTGCAAGCCTTTGAGTCCACTCCTGTGAACTAGTCTGCTCCCAGGAAAATGGCCGTACACAGAATGACTATTCAGATCCCTGCCTGTGAAAACCCAAAGCAGCAGCAGAGTGTGTATAAGAATAAGAAGGTTATGTTAGGTGATTGCTCCGGGTCCTGCACTCTCTCTGCATCATCATCTACTAGCACCGACTCATCGAGAACTGAAGCACCAAATATAGAGCTGGCTAGTGCTACTGTGCTTTGTAACAATGAAGGCTCATACGTTGACTTATAGTATGTAGTGGTCTTTCCACCCATAGTTCTCATGTACAGTGGAGGAAATAATTATTTGACCCCTCATTGATTTTGTAAGTTTGTCCAATGACAAAGAAATGAAAAGTCTCAGAACAGTATCATTTCAATGGTAGGTTTATTTTAACAGTGGCAGATAGCACATCAAAAGGAAAATCGAAAAAATAACCTTAACCTCTTGACGACCAGCTAACGCCGATTGGCGTAAACTGGTCGTCTGCGGGTTACCATGGAAACGGCCGCTCGATCGAGCGGCCTTTCCATGTCAGTTCACGGAGGGTGTCTCCGTGAACAGCCGGAGAGCCGCCGATGGCGGCTCGCCGGCAAAATGTAAACAGGCGGGGAAGAAATCCCCGCTGTTTACATCATACGGCGCTGCTGCGCAGCAGCGCCGTAAGGCAGATCGGCGATCCCCGGCCTCTGATTGGCCGGGGATCGCCGGCATATGATAGGCTGAAGCCTATCCTTCAATGCGCTGCGGAGGGTGGCGCTTCGGAGGGGGGCTTTGAAGAGCCCCCCCCGCTAAGCAACTGCAGCCGGCGGCGATCAGACCCCCCCAGCAGGACATCCCCCTAGTGGGGAAAAAAGGGGGGTAGTCTGATCGCCCTGCTGCACTCCTGATCGGTGCTGCGGGCTGTAGAGCCCACGCAGCACCGATCAGTGTAACATCCCCTGGTCGGCAAGTGGTTAAATAAAAGATAGCAACTGATTTTCATTTCATTGAGTGAAATAAGTTTTTGAACCCTCTAACAATAAAAGACTTAATACTTAGTGGAAAAACCCTTGTTTGCAAGCACAGAGGTCAAACGTTTCTTGTAATTGATGACCAAGTTTGCACACATTTTAGGAGGAATGTTGGTCCACTCCTCTTTGCAGATCATCTCTAAATCACTAAGGTTTCGAGGCTGTCTCTGTGCAACTCTGAGCTTGAGCTCCCTCCATAGGTTTTCTATTGGATTAAGGTCCGGAGACTGACTAGGCCACTCCATGACCTTAATGTGCTTCTTCTTGAGCCACTCCTTTGTTGCCTTTGCTGTATGTTTTGGGTCATTGTCGTGCTGGAACACCCATCCACGACCCATTTTCAGTTTCCTGGCAGAGGGAAGGAGGTTGCCGTTCAGGATTTCACGATACATGGCTACGTCCATTTTCCCGTTAATGCGATTAAGTTGTCCTGTGCCCTTAGCAGAAAAACACCCCCAAAGCAAAATGTTTCCACCCCCATGCTTGACGGTGGGGACGGTGTTTTGGGGGTCATAGGCAGCATTTTTCTTCCTCCAAACACAGCGAGTTGAGTTAATGCCAAAGAGCTCTATTTTGGTCTCATCAGACCACAGCACCTTCTCCCAGTCACTCACAGAATCATTCAGGTGTTCATTGGCAAACTTCAGACGGGCCTGCACATGTGCCTTCTTGAGCAGGGGGACCTTGCGAGCCCTGCAGGATTTTAATCCATTGCGGTGTAATGTGTTTCTAATGGTTTTCTTGGTGACTGTGCTCCCTGCTAATTTGAGGTCATTCACTAACTCCTCCCGTGTAGTTCTAGGATGATTTTTCACCTTTCTCAGAACCATTGACACCCCACGAGGTGAGATCTTGCTTGGAGCCCCAGAGCGAGGTCGATTGATGGTCATTTTGTGCTCCTTCCATTTTCGAACAATCGCACCAAGAGTTGTCACCTTCTCTTCCAGCTTCTTGCTAATGGTTTTGTAGCCCATTCCAGCCTTGTGCAGGTCTACAATTTTGTCTCTGACATCCTTGGACAGCTCTTTGGTCTTTCCCATGTTGGAGAGTTTGGAGTCTGCTTGATTGATTGATTTTAATCCATTGCGGTGTAATGTGTTTCTAATGGTTTTCTTGGTGACTGTGCTCCCTGCTAATTTGAGGTCATTCACTAACTCCTCCCGTGTAGTTCTAGGATGATTTTTCACCTTTCTCAGAACCATTGACACCCCACGAGGTGAGATCTTGCGTGGAGCCCCAGAGCGAGGTCGATTGATGGTCATTTTGTGCTCCTTCCATTTTCGAACAATCGCACCAAGAGTTGTCACCTTCTCTTCCAGCTTCTTGCTAATGGTTTTGTAGCCCATTCCAGCCTTGTGCAGGTCTACAATTTTGTCTCTGACATCCTTGGACAGCTCTTTGGTCTTTCCCATGTTGGAGAGTTTGGAGTCTGCTTGATTGATTGATTCTATGTCTTTTATACAGGTGACTAGTTAAGACAGGTGTCCTTAAAGGATACCCCAACTGAAATGTGACATAATGAGATAGACATGTGTATGTACAGTGCCTAGCACAGAGATAACTATGCTGTGTTCCTTTTTTATTTTTCTACCTGAAAGAGTTAAATATAAGGTATGCAAGTGGCTGACTCAGTCCTGACTCAGACAGGAAGTGACTACAGTGTGACCCTCACTGATAAGAAATTCCAACTATAAAACACTTTCCTAGCAGAAAATGGCTTCTGAGAGCAAGAAAGCAGTAAAAAAGGGGAATTTCTTATCAGTGAGGGTCACACTGTAGTCACTTCCTGTCTGAGTCAGGACTGAGTTAGCCACTTACATATTATTATTATTATTATTTATTGTATTTATATAGCGCCAACATATTACGCAGCGCTGCACAATAGATAAAAGGGGTAACATACAAGGTAGAACATACAGGAAACTCACAACAAAACAAGATCATGCAAATGATTTGATAATACAGTGTCATAGGTCAAAATAGAGACTGTTCTAGTCCACAAAAGGGGTGATTGTCAGTAAGATTGCATAATCAAGCTGGAAACACTAAAGGAGAGGGCCCTGCCAGAGGCTTACAATCTAAAGGGTGGGGGTGGAGGCAATAGGTGTATCTGTTGAGAGGGTGTCTAACAGAACATATTATGGTGCTGGTGTAGGGGGGTATGTGAGCATGAAAGGGTGAGTCTTGAGAGCTTGTGTGAAGGTATTAAAGGTGGGGGTAAGTCTGGTGGCTGGAGGGAGTAAGTTCCAGAGAGTAGGGGCAGCCCTGGTGAGGTCCTGCAATCATGCATGTTTGTTTTTATTTGATGGAGTGGTTTGTGGGCTGTGCAGTACATACCTTATATTTAACTCTTTCAGCCAGAGAAAGAAAAAAAGGAACACAGCATAGTTATCTGTGTGCTAGGCACTGTACATACACATGTCTATCTCATTATGTTACATTTCAGTTGGGGTATCCTTTAACCACTTTACCCCCCCAGTGCTAAATTTCTCCGTCCCTCTGCGCACTGCTTCACCCCCAGGGACGGAGAAAGGCGCACTTATTTGTTTACTGGCTGGGAGTGGGCGGGGACCTCGCGCGCACACTCCAGCCAGCCAGCACAGCAGGTGACTAATTGGATGTTAGGAACAAGCGTTCCTAAATCCAATTAGACGCGCCGATTGCGGACACAATGGAGACTGCTTCAAACAGAAGCAGTCTCCATTGATAACAAATAAATGTAAACAAACGTGCAGCGCGCGATCGCGCGCCCCCGCGACCCGCGCGCGCGCGCACACACCCCCGCTCTGCAGTGCAATGATTGGTTATGGGGACCCCAGTCCCCAATAACCAATCATATCACGGTAAAAAATGAATGGAAGCAGCGCTGCAATGTACAAATTGCGCTGGTGCTTCAGGGGTAAAACCCCTCCGTTGTGAAGTGGTTAATGAGGGTGACTAATTGAGTAGAAGTGTCTAACCACTCTGTGGAAGCCAGAACTCTTAATGGTTGGTAGGGGTTCAAAAACTTACTATTTCACTCAATGAAATGCAAATCAGTTGCTGTCTTTTATTTAAGTTTATTTTTTCGATTTTCCTTTTGATGTGCTATCTGCCACTGTTAAAATAAACCTACCATTGAAATGATACTGTTCTGAGACTTTTCATTTCTTTGTCATTGGACAAACTTACAAAATCAGTGGGGGTCAAATAATTATTTCCTCCACTGTAACTATTTTCCTGCCTACTGGGGCGTACATTAAAAATAGCACCACAAAAAATGGCGCAGGTTGATGCCGATAATTACATCTTGTTACTAAGGTTACTTATCGGCATCTGCATACATTACCTGGCCCCGGTGATCATGTCTTCTGCTCAACTTCCTGGTTAGTGTGCAAAGTGCTGCGCACAGCCAATTACCATCTGGGGATTGAAGCCTCATGGAGTTTGGCTGGCTGCAGGATGGCTGCAAACTAACTAGAAAGTGGAAAAGAGATCGCCCGGGACCAGGTAATGTATCTCTTCACCCCTGCCTAATCTCACATTGAACCCACCCTCTAGCTATGCCTAGCCCTAAGACCCCCCGTGTGCCTAACCTAAGCCACTCTACCCCTACTGCCTAACCACTTCTCTCCACACCACCCCGGCTGCCTAAGGCTAACCACTCCACCCCTGCTGCCTAACCCCCTACCTAATTGAACCTAGTCCCTAGTCAAAGCTGCGATTAGTGGCAAGGAGGTTAGCCAGTTCACCACTAAGCCGTTATTTAATTTTATGTATGTAGGTTTAATTTCACTATTTGGCCACTAGATGTCCCCCCACTTTATATTTCTGTGCAGGGATGATCTCAGGATGAAATCCGAATGGGTTTCATTCAGATTTAATCCAGATAATTAGTGCAGCTAAGCTGGTGGGTGAGGGAGGGTTAAACTTACCCAGCAGCCGTCTTCTTTAATCTATCCCACGGCAAGTCCCACGCCGCGTTCCAAGCCGCGTGACGTCACTACCACGCTTCCTCCTTAAACTTGGAAAGAGGAAGCAGTGGTAGTAAGGTGACGCAGCTTGGGACGTAGCGTGGGGCGCAACTAATCTAACCCACGTTGCGCCCCACGCTACGTCCCAAGCTGCGTCACCTTACTACCACTGCTTCCTCTTTCCAAGTTTAAGGAGGAAGCGTGGTAGTGACGTCACGCGGCTTGGAACGCGGCGTGGGACTTGCCGTGGGACAGATTAAAGAAGACGGCCGTTAGGTAGGTTTAACCCACCTGCACTAATTATCTGGATGAAATCCAAAATAATATGCAGGGATCCACCGATTCTTGGACTCGGAGGGGATATATAAGTATAATAAGTATTTAACACCACCCTGAATTTTTTCAGCAGCAGGGTGAGACATCGTCCAGCTCACCCTCGCCAAAAAGCCCAGCGCCCAAAGCGACTGTATGCCGCAAGAAATGCTTCATGTGTTGTTTTACTTTCATTTTTTCAATGGCCACCGGCATCTCATTGATGCTGGTGATCATTGATCACAGGCACTTTGATCAATCCCATTCACAAATCATTCTCCTAGTGGGCGGCAACGTAAACACGTGCGGGAGCGTGTGCAGCAGCAATCGCGGCGACGTATGTATATCTACGGCCCTGGAGCAAAGATGAAGTCTTCGGGGGCATAGATATACTGTAGTGTAGTATATGCATTAGCTGGTTAAATTATTATTTTTTTGGGTGCCATTATTAAACCTTCTTGCCACTAATTTGCGGCTGTTATTATTGCCACCTATGGCGACGCCATTTTTTATTGGCACTTGTCTTGTGCCATTTTTATCTGCTTCACTGCTGCAGTCTTTTGTTTCTTTCTCCTTCTTACAGCAGTCAGAGACGGAAACAGTAAATTCGGGCGCCTGAGGCTAGTGGACAAATCGGGCGCCGCCATTCACTCCTATAATAAATATCGTTTAATGGGCGCCCGATAGGAAAAAAGGGCGCCGGTGAAAAATAACGTTTTAAAAGCGGCGCCCGGAGACTTAATGTTTTATTACTGCTTCTCATGATTACACATTATTTAATGATTTATACATTTTTAAATATTATTTTTAAACGAAAAACAGTACAATATTTTTTTTCAAACATTATTTTTAAACGAAAAACAGTACATTTTTTTCCCCTTATTTTTAAACGAAAAAACCAACAGGGGGGTCTTAGGTTTAGGCACCAACAGGGGGGTCTTAGGTTTAGGCACCAACAGGGGGGGTCTTAGGTTTAGGCACCAACAGGGGGTCTTAGGTTTAGGCACCAAAAGGGGGGTCTTAGGTTTAGGCACCAACAGGGGGGTCTTAGGTTTAGGCACCAACAGGGGGGTCTTAGGTTTAGGCACCAACAGGGGGGTCTTAGGTTTAGGCACCAACAGGGGGGTCTTAGGTTTAGGCACTAACAGGGGGGTCTAGGGGTTAGGGGTAGGTACAGGGAGGGTTACTTAGGCACCAACAGGGGGGGTCTTAGGTTTAGGCATCAACAGGGGGGTCTAGGGGTTAGGGGTAGGTACAGGGAGGGTTACTTAGTATTTTTTTTTTTTTAACGTTATTATACGTTTCAGTATTTAAACGAAAGATTAACGTTTTTACAATTGCCGATTTAATGCACATTATTTAATGATTTATAACTTTAAAAAACATTAATTTTAAACGAAATACAGTACAATACATTTTTAAACGTTATCCATGCTTATCGTTAAAAACCCGGCGCCCTTTTTTCCCAGCGCCCCTTTTTAACGTACGCGTCAGAGACACCTTGTACTTGTCATGTGAAGCGGAGGTCCAGGAACTGAACGCAGCAGGAGACATTTCTAGCACTTAGTTTATCAGAGGGGAGAGAGCTGTTTTCAGGCAGGTGGTCAGTTGAAGCCTGGAAAGTACCCATGTTCTCAGCTGGTGTTCAGATGTTCTCTTGTAGTCCTTCTGACAGGTTCACTTCTGCCCCTCCAGATTTACTTAGCGTAACAGTTAAATGCCAAAACGTGCTGCTTACTGGAGCTATTTGTTATTTCCAGGCACATGTAATGAAGGAACCTGACAGTCGGTCAGTGGTAGGTGGGTTCCTTCCATTAATTCTGACAGGCGTATGGTCTCCTCCACCTGCTATACTTCAGACACATCGCTGTAGAGTTTCTGAGTTATTCCCAGGCATACCGACTTAAAGAGAAACCGCTACAATATAGTAAATTGCAGTAAAGTATTCACGAAAAGTCCACAGCAGTAATGTATAGCTCTTTTATTTAAAAGAAAGACAAAGAGATAGCCATAACAGCGACAGACGCTGTTTTGGACAAGGTCCTTCCTCAAGCTGTATCAGGCTCTCTCTGAAATACAATCCAAATGCTACTCTCTGCATCCTGATTGGCCATGACTAGTATATATAGGAGTAGCATTTGGATTGTATTTCAGAGAGGGCCTGATACAGCTTGCGGAAGAACCTTGTCCGAAACAGCGTCTGTCGCTGTTATGGCTATCTCTTTGTCTTTCTTTTAAATAAAAGAGCTATACATTACTGACGTGGTGCTGTGGACTTTTCGCGTTGGACTTTGCTGACCCTCTGAAGGCTATTGGGTCTTTCCACTCTAGCACACGTCTGTCCCCATTTGGGTGCTGGTCTACCCAGTTTCTATGTAAATTATTCACGTTAAATATCCTGGGCTGGCTTCAACATCAGAAGCACTTCCTATAGCTACGTATTGACTTATATTCAGGGATGGTACTAGTCAGCCAACTTCGCTAAGCTGGAAATATGCATAGTTTTACGCAATTACGCTTTGCCAAACTACGACTTCGAAATCAAATATTCGCTTCGTATGCATTTCTTAGACTACGCGTTAAAATACGCAATTACGCGTAGTACAAAGCGTAGTGTATGTGGATGCTTATGCTTGCATGCAGAAAATTTTACGCATTAATTCCTCTGGAAATGGTTATACCAAGAACTCTTCTATGCGTACATTCCCCTTTCCGATGCGTACATTTGTAAGCATACAATCGCACACAGAAAATTAGACGCGAGTAACGCATTCGTAGTTCACTACGCAATGCACATGTTAACTACGCATAGTGGGCGTAAGCTACCCGTAGCGGTACTTCACTACGCGTAAATTTGTAAGAGTAGTTTTGAAACTTCACCTACGAACTACGATGTGTAGATGCAAACTACGATGCGTACATTCGCACTGATGTAGTTTCTGCTCATCCCTGCTTATATTGCTTTGTAGCCCTCCATGATGCTTAAAGAGACACTGTAATATCAAAAATATCCCCTGGGGGGTACTCACCTCGGGTGGGGGAAGCCTCGGGATCCTAATGAGGCTTCCCACGCCGTCCTCTGTCCCACGGGGGTCTCGCTGCAGCCCTCCGAACAGCCGGCGACATACCCGACTGTCAATTCAATATTTACCTTTGCTGGCTCCAGCGGGGGCGCTGTGGCTGCTTTTGGCTCCGAAGTAGACGGAAATACCCGATCTCAGTCGGGTCCGCTCTACTGCGCAGGCGCCGGAGACTTGCGCCTGCGCAGTAGAGCAGACCCGACGGCGATCGGGTATTTCCGCCTACTGTGGAGCCGACAGCTGTCAGAGCTCCTGCGCAGGAGCCGGGAAGGTAAATATTGACGTCACTGCTGTACGGAGGGCTGCAGCGAGACCCCTGAGGGAGGGAGGACGGCGTGGGAAGCCTCATTAGGATCCTGAGGCTTCCCCCACCCGAGGTGAGTACCTCCCAGGGGATATTTTGACGTTACAGATTCTCTTTAAAGGAAAACTATAGTGAGAGGTATGTGGAGGCTGCCATATTTATTTCCTTTTAAGCAAAACTAGTTGCCTAGCAGCCCTGCTGATCATCTGCCTCTAATACCTTTAGCTATAGCCCCTGAACAAGCATGCAGCAGGTCAGGCTTTTCTGACATTTTTGTCAGATCTGACAAGATTAGCCGCATGCTTGTTTCTGGTGTGATTCAGACACCACTGCAGCTAAACAAAGGAAAAAAATATGGCAGCCTCCATATACCTCCCTTCATTGTGGGACTTGTAGTTCCTTACCAGCTAGAGAGCCAAGTTTGCAGATCACTGAACTAGGCTGTTTATTATGGGTAATTCCCCCCCCCCCCCCCCCGCAGAATATTCTGGGAGACCAGAGATATTGGCCTCAATTCACTAAGATCACACTGGAGATAAAAAGGCAAGAGAAAACTTGCCACCACCACAGTGAGAGAGTTATCTTATCTCTTCATTCCTTAAGCTACCTCCTCTGTAGTTAAAGAGAACCTGTACTGAGTAAAAATATTTAAAATAAACACATGAGGTAACTTCAAATGAACATTGCATAGTTACCTTGCCATCAGTTTCTCTCAGAAGCTCACATTTTTCTTCTGATAATAATCCCTTCCAGTTCTGACAATATTTTGTCAGATCTTAAATATATCAGTTGCTGTCAGTAAAATATCAGTTGCTGTCAGTTATAGCTGAGAGGAAAACTGATGTACCCGGTAATGTCCATGTTTCCCTATGGCTCAAGTGGGCAATGTTACAGTTTAACTGTGTGCTGACCAGAAAGCTGTTATGGGTAATGGCCATTTTCAAAATGGAGGATGGAAAATTCTCTTGATCACAGTGAACAAACAGGACGCGGGACAGGAGAAAGACACTGAGGAGTAGACTACATGAAAGGTAAGTATGACTTGTGTATGCTTATCTTGACTTTAATTTTCAGTTCAGGTTTTCTTTAAGTTACCTCCTCTGTAGTTAAGTTACCTTCTCTGTAGTTAAGTTACCTGCTCTGTAGTTAAGTTACCTCCTCTGTAGTTAAGTTACCTCCTCTGTAGTTAAGTTACCTCCTCTGTAGTTATTTTCACACATAGCCTGTAATTAACTTTAGAATTCTGGAGTTATTTTAAGAATTGAAGAGTTAACTTAAAGACAGAAGAGTTAACTTTAGGTTTGACTGAGGTAAAATGTTTCCTGAATACGACATGCCTCATCACCATGGTGATAACTCTAGAAATGTTATTAAAGCCAGGATATAAGCTTAGTGAATTGAGGCCATTGTCTACTGGCTTTAGAACTCTTAGTACACAGACATTGCACAGAATTCTCCTAACAAGACTAAAGATGTGGCCGCCTGTGATAAATGTCAGAAAAAATAAGTAGCTTCATTCATTATGTTATTTTTACTACTGTTCATCTTTAACTTGACAAAGTTATTCCTAGAAATAGTTTTAAGGGCAGAAATCACATTGAAGGCAGCTACCACACACATCCAAGGAAGGCAGCAGGCATGGCATGCACGTCCCGAGGTAGTGACCATAAGGAGGACTTTCGAGGCCATGCTGTAGATGACACTGATAGACTGTACTACTACGAGAATCTGTTAGGAAGGCAAGTCTGCCATCCATTCAATAGAGATGGCCCGACCGGTTCGCCCACGAACGGTTCCAGGCAAACTTTGGTGGCTCGCATTCGCCAGCGAAGGCGAACTTTTACGGAAGTTCGATTCGCCCCATAATACTCCATTACGGTCAACTTTGACCCTCTACATCACAGTCAGCAGGCACATTGTCACCAATCAGACTATCAGACTACACTCACTGCTGGAGCCCCCCCCCCCCCTTATAAAAGGCAAGGTTCTCCAGCCGTTTTACTCACTCGCCTGCCTACAGTAATTAGTTAAGGGACAGCTGCTGACAGACTTTGCTAGGGAGACCTTAGTTAGGCTCTTGTAGGCTTGTTAGCTTGCTCCTGGCTGATTGTTATTCCTTATATTTCTCTCTCTCTCCCCTTCCATGGAATTGTAGGATTTCAAAAGCCAACTTACATACATTGGCCGGGAATCGAACCCAGGTCTAGTGCTTGGTAGGCAGCTCTCCTCACCACTATACCCCCACCAACATTACATGCTAAAGCCAGCCTAGCATGTACCACTATGATATATGCAAGAGAAAAATGAGCTTGCTCAGGGATTTGTAGGATGTCAAAAGCCAACTCACATACATTGGCCAGGAATCGAACCCAGGCTTACCACTTGGTAGGCTGCTATCCTAACCTTTATACCACCAACACAACACTCTACAATGCTACATGCTGAAGCCAGCCTAGCATGTACCATTGTGATATATCCAAGAGAAAAATGAGCTTGCTTAGAGATTTGTAGGATGTCAAAAGCCAACTCACATACATTGGCCAGAAATCGAACCCAGGCCTACCACTTGGTAGTGGTATTTAGTCGCGATCGCGAACCCGGAAGTTCGCCGGGAACCGTTCGCCGGCGAACCGTTCGGGCCATCTCTATGCACAGGCGCGGATTTACCTCACAGGACACAGATGTCCTGGCACCCTAGACTTTGCTCTCCATGAACCAGCAAAAACCTGCCAAACCGTACCGCAACTGTCCCAGCTGTCACTTCTCCTTTATTTCCCTTGTCCGTCATAGGTAGCTACAGGTGCCCCTTAGTATTAGGTAGCCAGAAGAACCCTCAATATTAAATAGTTAGAGGTACCCCCAAGTATTGAGTAGCCCTACACTCCCTGTGTAGCTGCACGGTCTCCTTTACCTGCCAATGGGATAGTGGTTTGTGCGTCTGGTTGGTTCAGATGTCCCCTTTTTCTATCGTGTAGTACTGGCTTTTGATACGGACTGGGCCCTCTAGAACTATCTTTGTATATGTATATGGTGGCCTGATGAAGGGTTTAAAAGAAAGCCCGAAACTAACGTGTGTCGTTGCCTAACCTAAAATTTTCAATGCTAAGCCCACTTTAAATGTGCTATGTTCATCACGTCAAGCCAGACCATATTATTACTAGTTTCATGAAAGCTGTTTTTTGACGCTCATGAGGACCACCTACACGAAGAAGGCTTTTTCATATTTTGTATTGTGCCAATAACATTTTTGACTACTATTTTGTAGTGCAAGATTGTGTTCTGCATTTTTCCTGAAGGACAATAGTTCTCTCTAATTGAATAGATGTTTACAGTGGGTGTGGTGGATCACCTATAAGAAGACTCTTTTTTTTTTGTCTTTTTGATTGAAAAGGGGTTTTCCCAAATACACAATACTTCTACTTTACTTCCCTTGCCGTCATAGGTAGCCACAGGTGCCCCTTAGTATTAGGTAGCCAGAAGAACCCTCAATATTAAGTAGTTAGAGGTAACCCTAAGTATTGGGTAGCCAGATGAACCTCTGTATTAATTAGCTGGAGGTGCCCATGATTGAAGGGAGATCTTGTCAGTGGAATGTCGAGAGCAGGGTGAGTAACTTCTCATTTACACTTCTTATCAGGACACTGGATAGGGCAGGAGGGAGGGAGGCGCTCGGGGAAGGGAGTGAGCAGTCTTTCCATCATCAGGAGCCTGTAGGCACGTGCCTACAGTGCCTTATGGTAAATCCGGCCCTGCCTATGCAAGACAGTAAAAATGGGCCTTAATATTTCAGATCTCTTCCCCATCTACAAAAGGCAGTAAACGTGCGTATTCTTGTAGTCATCATCAAGTGCGTATTCTTGCAGTGATCATCAAGTGCGTATCCTTGTAGTGATCATCACCATGCCTCACAGCGCCAGCTGAATTCCTTATTGCAAATCCTCTGTGATTTCTGGCAGGAAGGCTCCATCCTCTCCCAGCCTATTGTTGCCGCTTTTCAAACAAAGGTGGTTTGTTATCGACCCGCTTCCTCTTTGTGCTCGGCATGCTTCTGCAAGATCTCCTCCAGCAGGCTGGACCTCCTTTGTTCTCGTCTCCATGCCTGGTGCTTAAGCAGGTGTGGTGGGAGCAGATTAAAGACAGCACAACATTTCAGGAGTTCATCGAGCTTACTGCTTCTTTGTGGCAAAGTTCGCGGAGATGAAACAAAGGTAGAAATTTAGCGCGGAGCCAGGACTCGTCACCCGAGCGGCCTGCAGCTGGAAATCGGCGAGAGAAAAGAAGCAGATAATGCGATATTAAAATGCGGCATGCCCCAAGGAGCAGCGGGGGGAAATAAATTCATGGGATGTATAACGCGCTATCCTGGTGTATGTTATCTCTGCGCGCACGTGGCGGGGACCTGTGACCCAGGTATTATGTCAAACAAAAGCAGGAGCCAGAATGGAACTTATCTTCTGCTGGTTGTATTTTTATCCCATAATGTATGGCTTATACATTTTCATGCAGCTGAACTGAGGCTTACTGGCAAATAAACAGTCCAGTTTTGTTAAACGGGAGGGAATACCAATGATGCCACTTTTATTCCATTAATGAAAAAAAAAAATACTAGCAGTGCAGATGTCATGCTCATCTTTCTGGGTTCATTAGCGTCTGAGCAGTGATTAGCAAAACTGACTAGCAATAATGCCAATATAGAATACGCCAAATTTTGCATACATTTTCGCAATTACAGCCATACGTAATTACAATTCGGTAAACCAATTGATTTAGTGTAATTTTGCATAATTACACAAACTTTTGCGTAATTGTGTGTCAACTTTAGCAGTTAATATCAAAGCCCCCATATATGCAACAAAATTATTATGTATGTTTAGGGGAATAGCAGGGACAAGTTAAAAAAAACAAAACACACACACACAAAATGTTTTTAAAAAGACCTTGACATTTTTGAGAAAATCAAGAAAATCTATTTTAAGGGCTGGTGCACACCAGAGCGGATCTGGAGCGTTTTTAAAAACGTTTGCAGGGGGAAAACCGCTCGGCTAATGAAAGTGAATGGGATGGTGCACACCAGAGTGGGTCATTTTTTCCACAAATGCAAACTTGGGGGCTGCAGCATTTTTTGGATTTCTGAGGCGTTTCTTCCTCAATGTTAAAGTATAGGAAAGTGGAAAACCGCTCTGAAAAACGCTAGATCAGAGCTGTTTTCCAGGCGTTTTTGTTACAGAAGCTGTTCAGTAACAGCTTTTACTGTAACAATATTTGAAATCTGCTACACAAAACACTAAAAAAAGCTAGGAATGTTTAGAAAACGTCTCTAAACATGCCTACAATCGCTCTGCAATCTGCTTCAAAAACCTCTAGCATTTTGCAGATCTGCTAGAGGTTTTTGGTGTGCACTGGGCCTAAAAATGCAAAGGAACAACACAGTAACCAAGCAGCTCTGGGTGACCCAAAACCCCAAAGAAAGTATAGGGGACTAAAAGAGACCGAAAAAACCTCCTACTAAAAAGCAATGATTACTGTGGTTTGCCTTCTTAAAACAAGGAATTTACAATAATTTTGCTGAAAGTGAACGTCTGTGGTTACCCACAATGCATCACTACTGAATATGCAAATTATCTCGTTATGCCCCTGAAGCAAGGCTAGCATCCAGAACTGCTGGTGTATAGCAAGCCTATAGCTTTAAATGTTACAGAGCCATACCAACCCCACATACAGACAGCCTGAAACAAGCTTTTTCCACTGGGAGCCGCCACGTTTCCGATTTGGCCATGGCTCTTGCTCTGCTGTGTAGTCACAGCCCGAATCACTAGATGATTCGCCTGCAAAGCGTGCCATCCAGATTTGCACTGGAAGTGTGATCTGGATGGCAAACAACTACACAGACAGGCAGCCTTTCTGTGTGCAGCTCGCAAGCATGGAAACGCTGCAAATCATGATGTAGTGGAAACAGGCCCTAAAACGGTCAATATTATTTTAGCATTGATTTTCTTGCAATAATGATAAATTCGACTTTCGAAGCGAAAAAGCCTTGCTAAATAATTTTGTAATACATTTGTGAAATTTCACTTAATTAACCAGCCTGGCGGTATGGACGAGCTCAGCTCGTCCATCACCGCCGGAGGCTGCCGCTCAGGCCCTGCTGGGCCGATTTGCATGAAATAAAGTGCAGCACACGCAGCCGGCACTTTGCCAGCCGCGTGTGCTGCCTGATCGCCGCCGCTCTGCGGCGATCCGCCGCGAGCAGCGGCGAAAGAGGGTCCCCCCAGCCGCCCGAGCCCTGCGCAGCCGGAACAAATAGTTCCGGCCAGCGCTAAGGGCTGGATCGGAGGCGGCAGACGTCAGGACGTCGGCTGACGTCGATGACGTCACTCCGCTCGTCGCTATGGCGACGATCTAAGCAAAACAAGGAAGGCCGCTCATTGCGGCCTTCCTTGTTTATTCTGGGCGCCGGAGGCGATCGGAAGAACGCCTCCGGAGCGCCCTCTAGTGGGCTTTCATGCAGCCAACTTTCAGTTGGCTGCATGAAATAGTTTTTTTTTTAATTAAAAAAAAACCCTCCCGCAGCCTCCCTGGCGATCTTATCAGAACGCCAGGGTGGTTAAAAAAAGTGTAATTACGGTAGCTGTTAACTCAACAGCACAGTATAGAGGGTTCTCTTGAATCACACAACCATAGACCGTGATTGGCTGCCTGCCGAAGCAAAAGGCAGAAGCAGAGAGCAAATGGTTTGTCTGCAGCCAGCGTGTGGCAGCTTTTTCATGGGTACTGCCTTATATTCGTATTCAGTGACAATATCGCAAATTACAATGTATTTTTGCAAATATTATTCGAAATCAAAAATGCTGTTTTCAAGTGAAAATGACATTGGCGAATATTTGGACGCAACACTGCATATGAGTCACCAGCAACAAGAATGCAGCCAGTTGAGTGGTAGCGGAGTCCCTGGACCGGAAGAACCCACCAGGGAGCATATATGTAAAAAGCCAAGTGAAAAGGGGGTCAGAGATAGCCGCTATTAGAATATCGGAAAAATCACTGATAGTAAAATATTAGTAATCTTTACCAATATTTTACAATATTTTACATTGACCTAACCCTAACACCCCCTTAGCGGTGCCTAACCTTAACCAGCCCCCCTCCCCTCAGCAGTGCCTAACCTTATCCCCCTTCCGGCTGCCTAACCTTAACAATCCCCCACCCATCCGGTGCCTACCAGAACCGCTAAAGACCCCACACACACGCCAAACACTAAAGACCCTAACTCCTAATCTCCTAATCCTCAATTTTGCTGCAACAGACAATAGTTAGTTTGGTTGAAAATAGACAATCATCCATCAATTCCAACCACAATAATAATAATAATAGTAATAAAAATACAGGTAATTAAACGTTAAGTACCTTCTTCTCCTGCACCCACGCATATCCCAGGTGATCCAGGAGAAGAAGGAAATAAACCCTTACAAGGCTTGGCTAGTTAACCCTTAAGGTGAAAAATGTCCTTCCCTACTCCAGGTGGCAGTCACTTAAAGGGAACCAGAGACAAAGCACCCTTGTGTATTTTACCATATATATCCGTAAGAACATTAGAGAAAACACTTACCAAGCTCTCTGTTGCATCCTCACTGCTAAAAGTGTCTGTTATCAGCTGTGCTAAGAATCCCTGACTGAGCAATCAGTCTGGCTTTGCAGGGAATAATTATAGCTCAGTCATTATAGCAGAGCCACAAGGGGGCAGGCTTGGGCTTGAAAAGACACCAGAGAAGACAGACTCAGCTATAATCTTTCGGTAGCAAAGTGAGACTGAGTGCTCAGTCGGGGATTCTTATCAGAGGTGATAACAGTCAGATTAAACAGAGAACAATGAAACAAAGAGCAGATTAGGTGTTTACTGTCGTGTTTCCACTGATTTATAAGGTAAAATACAAGAGGGCGCTTCATCTCTGGTTCTCTTTAAAATCCCTGAATCAACTGCTTGGAGTGAACTAGTATTTTTTTTTTTAACAGTAAAACTTTATTGAACAAACAAGGAATACAGTAATAAGAGGACTCACTATAAAAGTGGCAATTATACAGTGCAGGAGAGAATTTATACAAATGGTGAACTAGTCATTATAGCCATGGATATCTTTCAATGCAAGGAAAACATCCAAACCTCTTAACCACTTAAGTCTATCTGGACACATTATATATATATATTGTATAGGCGCGCGCTCCCGCCGCCTTCCGTTAGCCCTGAGATCAATGAATGGGCAGAAAAACCGACGGCCAAGCAGAAAAACCGACAGCCTCTTATCAGTAGAGATGTTGCGAACGGTTTCCGAACCGTTCGCCGGTGAACATCTCAGCATCTCTGGGCCCTGTACTACTTCTGGGTCGCTATGACCCGGAGTAGTATGCCTGCGCTGGCCCGGCAGTGCATGTCCTAGATCTCGCGCTTTTTTGTTGGGCACGGCATGAGTGACGTCACGCTCATGCGCAGAGAGTGCCTGGCAACAGGAACGCGATTTAGGACGCGCACCACCGGGCCAGCGCAGGCGTACTACTCTGGGTCATAGCGACCCGGAAGTAGTACAGGGCCTAGAAAGATTCGCCCGGCGAACGGTTCAGGCCATCCCTGCTTATCAGAGGCCACGGTCTTTCTGCAAAAAAAAAAAAAAACGTTTCCCGTCCTCTTTGTAGTTCCTGGAAGCAAGATCATTAGCTTCCAGGACTTTTTGTCTGTGGCCATCTTGTGGCCAAATAGTAAAACTACACCCACATACATTTTTATTCAATATACCCATTATATTACATTTAAAATTAACTGTTTACCTCCCACACCAAAAATTACCTAAATAACATTTTTTTAAAATTACAATTAAAAAAAGAAAAAACAAAAAAAACAACATAAATAGTTACCTAAGGGGCTGATTTTTTAAAATATGAATGTCAAGAGAGTATATTACTATATATTTTTTTAATTATAAGCTTGTAAATAGTGATGGACACATTAAAAAATGCACCTTTATTTCCAAATAAAATATCGGCGCCATAAATAGTGATAGTAAATGGTGTAATAACCGGGACAAATGGGCAAATAAAATACATGAGTTTTAATTACGGTAGCATGTATTCATTTCAAACAATAATGGCCAAAAACTGAGAAATAATGATTTTTTTCTATTTCTTTCTTAATCTTCCTGTTAAAATGCATTTGGAATAAAATAATTCTTAGCAAAATGTACCACCCAAAGAAAGCCTAAATGGTGGCGGAAAAAAAAAAGATATAGATCATGTGATAAGTAGTGAAAAGGTTATTGGCGAATGAATGACGGGTGAAAGTTGCTCGGAAGCATATGGTGAAAAACACTGTAGGCTGAAGTGGTTAAATGCAGATATAGAATTTGTCTTTACTACTTCCTGTGGTAAAATATTCCACACTTTAACAACTCTTACTGTAAAGAACCCCTACCTAAATAGATGGCAAATACTTTTTTCCTCCATACGCAGATCATGTCCCCTTATCCTTTGTACAAGCCTAGGGACAGTTGTAGACTTTTTGCTGCCTGAGGCAAACTTGTGGGGATAGCCCCCCTCCCCCATTTTGAACAATCGCACAGCACACGACAATTGCCACCCCCCTCTTTTGCCTCCCTCCTCCTCACTCACTGTCGGACTCCTCACACAGCACAACAAGCTGCTTTTCCCCAATGATGACCTCTTCACCTCACTCTCCTCTAGCTTTTCCTTCTACTCTGACTGGATGCTGTTTGTGTAAACACAGTACAAACATGCTGCCCCTGTAATCTCTGCCACCTGATGCAAATGTTTCACAATGCTTCACGAGAGAACCAGCCCTGCCAAGGGACAAAAAGTTTACCTGCCAAGCTTTTGTACTGCCCTTGTCATGAACTCACTTTTGGCAACTTCTGTTTGTTACAGCTGAGCTGCACCCCGGCAGTTCTGACTTCCCTGCACATGTGCAGCTGCAGAATGTTGCATGCATTTGCAATAAATGTCTTAGACATCTACAATCAATCTGCAGTTCGTATAAAATATAAGTAAAATTGTCCACAGCGCTTATAAAGAATTATGATCTTTATTAATATAAAAATAATGCCTTGACCCCAGGCTAATGAAATAGCACCTTCCCCTTTAAATACAAATAGCATGCAACTCTCCACTCACACAGTTCACACAAGTTCACTGCAGTGAGCATTCATGCAAAAAATATAAAAATTGGGATCCCAGTAAAAGGTCAAAAGTCAGGCCAGTTCATGCACATTTGGCTTTTGAATGTATAAAATCTCACAATGTGAGTATATTCCGTCTCTTGTGCAAACCTTTTGCTCTATGGTAGATTAATTGCACATTGGTAATGGATACCTCCTTGTTGTCACTGTTAGTGTTAATTCAAGCACATTTAAGGAGTGATTGGATATGGGTTAGTACGGATATAGTCTGTATACTGCACCAGTTACTCCTTCCGTAAGCGGATGCTCTTGTTGCTACCTTCCTTCCGCCTCCAATCTCACTGGCCTCGTGGTGTAGAGCGGGGGAATCAGCTGGTAGTGTTCAAATAGATGACAAGTCCGTATATGCACCGCTGCCGTCCCCTGCAGACGAACGGTCTAACAAGCGGTGATCTCGTTCCACGCTGGTCTGGGCAATCCCACAGTGACGTCACTGATTGCGTAGTTACGTTAGGACACTGACGTTTCGGGAGGTAACGCCTCCCTTCTTCAGAGCTGCCCATCAGATGCCTCCTCCAGCTTATGAACGATCCTCCTACCACTAGGATCCACCCACTCTTCCTTTGTAGCAACTTGCTCTGCGAAGCTCTAATAGACCCTTTCAGAAATTGTATATACATATCTGTATAGTGAGCCTCTTCCCTTCCTGATCAGCCACAATGTGCAAAACATCCCGTTCTTGCATTCAAATGGGGAAAGAAGGGAGAAAGTCTTCTCCACATTATAAAAAAGGAAAAACTTTTCCACAGATTCTATGATTAGAGGATTACCAAGTCCACATAGCTGCTGACACTTCCTAAGGCGCGGATATCCTTACTTTTGCATCAATCTGCAGTTCATCAGAGTAGCACAGGATTGATTGATTAATTATCATTCAGCTGTGTTGGAATTTGCATGTCTGCTCTCATTGGTGGATGTCCACATAAAAGTCTCTTCGTGTTTGACAACAGTGCCTTATGATAGTGTGTAGCAGCTTGTGCCATAGTTGTATTGCTAATTTTTGTGCTATAACTGTTGCTTACCTTGCCTTGCTTCATTGAGGACGGTTGCTGTTTGTACTTGGGTGAACAGCAACGTACCTTCTGATCCTGCTGTGTGGCTGTACTATCACTGCTGAAGTTACTGGCGGATGATCTTACAGTCCTGCCCGTCTGAACGTTGCCATCACTGTGGTCATAATTAGCAGGCGCTCTTTCTAGTTGTGTGTGGACGTTACCAAAGCTGAGGTTGTTATTAGTGACGCTTCTTCTAGTCCTGCCTGTCTGGATGTTGCCATCACTGCGGTCATGAATAGAATAGCAGACATTCCTTCTAGTCCTTCAGACTGTCTATTCCACTGTGTACCCCACTACTTCAGGATATTATCCACTATTGCCTGTCCTTGCCTAGTGGATTCTGGTGGTACTCCTGCCTTCCCGTCCTCAGTCTCCATATGCTCTAAGTCCTGGGAGCAACCAAAGTCAGGTAGACTCTCCCAGACTCCTGTTCAAGAGGGGGCTTGGCTAAAGGTGAAGATTGTGGTGTCAGACTGGGGTATAGAGGCTGAAGGAAGGCACGAGATTTGCCATATCTTACAGCCCTCTGATGTATTTTATACATGTTAATCAGGTCACCCCTTAGCTTTCTATTTTCCAAGCTAAATGAACCCACTTTGTCCAACATTTCTTGGTGAGACCTTCCATCCCTCTGATTAATTTAGTTGCCCGTCTTTGTACCTGTTCAATGTCCTTCCTATAGTGCGGTGCCCAAAACTGTATTCCATAGTCCATTTATAGAGGGAATAGAATACATGCACCATACAGGAAACATTCCTGTATCCCCCAGGAAGTGACAAGATATTAAGCTAAAAGACCACCCAGGGACGGATCAAGACCAAGTTGCGCCTGGGGCAAGGTCAGGTTTTGGCGCCTAAACTGCCATTCATTTTGCCGCCTTTTTAAGAATTCAACAAACTGCGCCTGGGGCAAGATACCCGCTTGCCCCCCCTAGATCCGTCCCTGAGACCACCACAAAAATAGACACTCATGAATTTAGCTATAATTCACCAAGTAAAAGAACCCCTTTTCTCCATCCCTGATAGGAGGTTACTGCTGTAGACTCTGGTTCACACTCGGCCTTCTGGGAGTGGAACACAACACTGCCAAAGAAATATTGAGCCACACTGTGGACATGAGTGTAGTGTCACTCATGTCCACAGTGTGGCTCAATATTTTTTTTTTCTCAAAAAGTTGAAGTGGAACATAATCTTTAAAGCAGTTCATGCTGTGCTGAGTGATTGGCTCGCCAAATAATTTCTATATATGTATATATTTTTAGAGTTTAATTTGTCCTCTCAGGAGGAGAACTGATCTGATCATATGACTTTGAGCATCACCGAATGCCGTGCGTATTAATATCTTTCAGAAAACATGAATGCGGGAATTGAAATGAAAATCCTGGGAATTAATAATGGATTGACAAGTCCCTTGGAGTGAGTATTGCAGCTCCCAATCTGATTAAATATATTAAATTTTCACAGGTATTTGAAGCCAATATTAAATACAGGAACAAATTGTTTCAGGCTGTTATTTTCAAAACTAATCAGGTCAGAGAATTCTACCGGTGCTTCAACTTTTGCTGCCGAAAATAACAAAGCCGGAAGCAAACTTTTAATCAAAACTTTCCTTGCAAGTTTTGAATAGAGTTAGGAAGAGAATTCAATTCTATTTGATTGTTCTTGGTGCCTGAAATCCCACTGAGGAGATACATCCTGTGCCTGAGACCTTCATGGACTTGCCTGGTTTCAATTTGAAAAAAAAAGCGCCATGAAAATTGGACGCCACTAAATAGCCATTAGTAGAATATAGCTAACATTTACGTCACATTTACAGATATTCTACTATTTTACAGTGGTCATTTAATATAGTAAAATATTGCTAAATGTTACCGATAATTTACTACAGCTAAACCTAACCCTACTCTCACAGAACCCTCCCTCCTACAATGCCTAACCTCATCTCTTGACTTTAAAACCCCCTTCCTGACAGCTAACCACCAGAACTGCCTCCTCCTGCCACAAGTTCCATTCCTGGAGCCTAACCTTAAGGTCTGGTTCAGACGGACGTTTGGAGGCGTCGCGTTCGTTGGCGTTGCGTTCGTGATGCGTTCAGGCTTTCAGTAGCGTTCGCATTGCGTTCGGATGCGGTCGCGTTTTTTCTTCCCCTAGGGGGACATTACCCGTCGCGGTTAACCGCCCCTGGAAGCAACATGTAGCTTCCAGGGGCTCCTTGAACGCCAGTGAAAATCGGGACCTGAACGCCGCGTTTGTGCAAACGCGCGTAAAAGCTTGGTACAAACGCTCCCATTCACTTGAATGGGAGCGTTTAACGCCAAGCCCCGAACGCTGGCAGCAAACTCTCTGCAAACGTCCGTCTGAACCAGCCCTAAAGGACCACTATCGCAAAAAAAGTAGGCAGTTAAAATCTGACAGAACGACAGGCTTTGGGCCAGTCCATCTCCTCATGGGGGATTCTCAGGGTTTTCTTTGTTTTCAACAGCACTTCCTGAACAGCGTAAATTGTAGAAGAAGAATGGTGAGATACTGAGGTTGCAAAATGAAATACCTTTAATCCACGGTGTTAGGACACATCAGGATGTACAGTGGGGGTGAGGGAGGCCTGACAGCTGTTTCGCTTTGAAAAAAGCTTCCTCAGAGGCCAACGGTTGTTCTATCCATTGGCCTCTGAGGAAGCTTTTACACTGTGATCATCTATGAGTTCAGTTGCATTTGGAGGCATTGAATACAGAATCCGGTGAATCAGACCCATGTCTTCTGCCAGGGGCGTAGCAATAGGGGTTGCAGAGGTAGCGACTGCATCGGGCCCTTGGGCCAGAGGGGCCCTGAAGGGCCCTCTTTCAACTACAGTATTAGCTCTCTATTCGTCCTGTGCTCATAATAATCACTTCTATAGATACTTTGAATAGTGGTAATCATTAACAAACTGTTCCCCATCCCCTTCTTGCACCTCTGACACTGTGGTTGCCATTGGCAAGTTTTGGTGCCCCATATCAATTGTTATGTATAGAGTGCTTGGGGGGCCCCATTGTAAAACTTGCATCAGGGCCCACAGCTCCTTAGCTACGCCACTGTCTTCTGCTGACATCTAGTGCCAGTCTTTTCCTTTTTGCTTCATTACTTCCTGAACAGCAGTTGCAAAACCTAACTAACAAAATAGTGTGCAAGTGAGTAGGGAGGCTGACTGGTATGTTACTATTTTGGCAGTTAAACTGCTGGCAACAAACGCCTTCCTGATGCCTAGCCTTAGCAACCTGTAAATCTGCTTCAAAAATCGGAAAATATCAGAGACTCTGGAAGTTTGGGCAGCACAATAAGCACCCATACAAACACCATTTATGGTTGGAAATTTGGGCTTTTGAGGCACCCAATAAAAAGGTTCAAACCCGCTATTTGTAACCGCAGTTTTCAAAACGGCCAGCCCAGGAGCCCGCTTTTTTATCGGGTGCCTCCAGTGTCCACATTTCTACTTATAAATGCTATTTATATGGGCTACTATGGCAGTGCCCTAAGTGCCGTGTGACGCGTCGTCTCTGGTGCCCAAATTTCCTGTTTCCTTGGGTGACAGGAAGCAATGAAAGCTTGACCAATGTTTTGGCCATTTTCTTTTTATTTGTTGCTGCACCTGTCATGGCATGATGTGAATGTGAGGGACATTCTACCAGATGGAAGCACAGACATTGATAAAACACGCGTAAAAAACTTAGATACTTACCCCAACAGGGGGAAGCCACCGGGTGGACGGTCCAGAGGCCTCCCTGATCTTCGTTCAGCCCTCTTGCCCTGCGCTGCACAGTAGCATGGAGCTGCTCGTGCACAGAGTTTTCTCCGTGCATGAGTGGCTTTGTGCTGCTGCACAGGCGCAAACTTACGGGCCCATGCATAGTGTGGCCACACTTATACACAGAGGGAAGCACAGCCGCAAAGATGAACCGGCCGGCAGCAGAGGGGGTCACTGAAGTTTGGGGGATGCTTTGGAACATCCAGATGCTTCCCCCTACTGAGGCAAGTATCTAACTTTTTTTTATACAGGTCTACTTGAATAATTTCAAGCTCTGCTCCATGCTATCCAGTGCTAAGATCTTCCTCTTCCATCCTTTGCCCCCCTGTTACTGTAGGGACTCCTCCCCCAGTTGGTATGCCTCTGATACAGACCAGTGTTGCCAACCGCCCGTAAATTTACGGGCAGCCCATAAATTTTGATACAAAATGAGCTGCCCGTGAATTCCGTAAGGAATTCAGCAGCGTCCGTAAAAGGGCGGCCAGTCGGCCACCGCCCTGTTGCAGGAGGACAGCAACGCAGCGGAGGAAGAGCTGTGGGCAGCGGTGGAGAAGGGGGGCAATCTCCCCCCCTTCTCTCACCTTAGTGCTCTCCCTCCCTTGCTGACTGTCCCCTCCTGATCTAAGTGCGGAGTGGCATTTGGCAGCGGGCGGGACTTAACTTCCGTCTCGCTCCTGCGCCGGAAGTTCTGCTGCTCTGGTCTGGACCAGACCAGAGTAGCGGCAAATCATCCCGCGCCGGCGACGAGAGACGCAGCAGGTAAGTTCCGCTCACTGCCGCCTGCCAACCACTCAGCACTTAGATCAGGCAGGGGCGCCGCGAGGCACCAAGCAGACCACGCGGCCGCTTGGGGCCTCAAGGTCTTAGGGGCCTCGGCGGCTCCGTGACGTCGTCGTGACGTCACTGTTTTCCCGCAGCCCCGCTGGGCTGGCAGAGCAGAGCAGGGCTACGGGAAGATGGCCGCCGCCGATGCCCTGCTCTGGAGACTATTTATGTCTCCAGTACAGGGCTTCAGGTGGCCATCTTTCCGTAGCCCTGCATTCAATCAGCACGGGAGATTGGAGGAGGAAGGGAGCTCCGTGGTAACTGCGCGCCTGAGGAGCCGGCCAGGAGAGGAGACGGGGAGAGAAGACTTCTGCCAGTGCCAGGTGAGTAAATTCTTTTCTTTTTGCAGCCCTAATTGCGTTTATCTGCTGAAAATGTGCCCTAATTGCGTTTATCTGCTGAAAATGTGCCCTAATTGCGTTTGATATCTGGTGAAAATGTGCCCTAATTGCGTTTGATTTCTGCTGAAAATGTTTGCGTTTGATTTCTGCTGAAAATGTGCCCTAATTGTGTTTGATATCTGCTGAAAATGTGCCCAAATTGCGTTTTATTTCTGCTGAAAATGTGCCCTAATTGCGTTTGATTTCTGCTGAACTGTGCCCTAATTGCGTTTGATTTCTGCTGAAAATGTGCCCTAATTGCATTTGATTTCTGCTGAAAATGTGCCCTAATTGCGTTTATCTGCTGAAGATGTGCCCTAATTGCGTTTGATATCTGCTGAAAATGTGCCCTAATTGCATTTGATTTCTGCTGAAAATGTTTGCGTTTGATTTCTGCTGAAAATGTGCCCTAATTGCACTTGATATCTGCTGAAAATGTGCCCAAATTGCATTTGATTTCTGCTGAAAATGTGCCCTAATTGCGTTTGATTTCTGCTGAACTGTGCCCTAATTGCGTTTGATTTCTGCTGAAAATGTGCCCTAATTGCATTTGATTTCTGCTGAAAATGTGCCCCAATTGCGTTTGATTTCTGCTGAAAATGTGCCCTAATTGCGTTTGATTTCTGCTGAAAATGTGCCCTAATTGCGTTTGATTTCTGCTGAAAATGTGCCCTAATTGCGTTTGATTTCTGCTGAAAATGTGCCCAAATTGCGTTTGATTTCTGCTGAAAATGTGCCCAAATTGCGTTTGATTTCTGCTGAAATGTGGCCCAAATTGCGTTTGATTTCTGCTGAAATGTGGCCCAAATTGCGTTTGATTTCTGCTGAAATGTGGCCCAAATTGCGTTTGATTTCTGCTGAAAATGTGCCCAAATTGCGTTTGATTTCTGCTGAAAATGTGCTCAAATTGTGTTTGATCTCTGCTGAAATGTGGCCCAAATTCTGTTTGTTTTCTGTTGAAATGTTGCACAAATTGCGTTTGTTTTCTGCTGAAATGTTGCACAAATTGCGTTTTTATTTTCTGGTGTCTGGGGTAACTGTTGCTGCATTTATTATTTAATGGCCATAGTTGGCTATATTTGCTGTGCTACGGTTAAGCTCCGCCCATACAATGTCATGGCCATGCCCATCTTTCGGCGCGGCGCGCTGCATGCGCCTCAATCACCCCTACATCCATTTTCCCCTGCAAACAGCCCCGCCCCAATCTGCCCTCCCGCTCCACCCACATGTCATGGCCACGCCCACTTATTCAGGGTAGCCACACCCATTTTTGCCGCGCAGGATAGGGCCACTTACTATAGTCCGCTTGGGGCCACAAAAACCTTAGCTGCACCCCTGAGATCAGGAGGGGACAGTCAGCGAAGGAGGGAGAGCACTAAGGTGAGAGAAGGGGGGTAGATTGCCCCCTTTCTCCACCGCTGATGCCACAGCTCTCCCTCCACTGCGCTGCTGTCCTTCTGCTGAAAGGGGGGGGGGGGGGGTCACCTGGCTACCTATTGTGCGCACATATACCTCTCACTACATATACTGGGCACATATAACCCTGACTACATATACTGGGACATATACCCTGCCTACATATACTGGGCACACATACCCCTGGCTACATATACTGGGCACATATAACCCTAGCTACATATACCTGTGGCTACATATACTGGGCACATATACCCTGCCTACATATACTGGGCACATATACCCTGCCTACATATACTGGGCACATATACCCCTGGCTACATATACTGGGCACATATACCCTGCTTACATATACTGTTCACATATACCCCTGGCTACATATACTGGGCACATATAACCCTGGCTACATATACTGGGCACATATACCTGTGGCTACATATACTGGGCACATATACCTGTGGCTACATATACTGGGCACATATACCCTGCCTACATATACTGGGGACATATAACCCTGGCTACATATACTGGGCACATATACCCCCTGGCTACCTATTGTGGGCACATATACCTCTGGCTGCATATACTGGGCACATATAACCCTGACTACATATACTGGGACATATACCTGTGGCTACATATACTGGGCACATATACCCCTGGCTACATATACTGGGGACATATACCTCTGGCTACATATACTGGGCACATATACCCCTGCCTACATATACTGGGGACATATACCTCTGGCTACATATACTGCGCACATATATCCCTGGCTACATATACTGAGGACGCTGGCTGTTTGCCATTATGTGCATTTACTGGTGAAAAGCTGTCTCTTATTATGTGCATTTACTGGTGAAAAGCTGTCTCTTATTATGTGCATTTACTGGTGAAAAGCTGTCTCTCATTACGTGCATTTACTGGTGAAAAGCTGTCTCTCATTACGTGCATTTACTGGTGAAAAGCTGTCTCTCATTACGTGCATTTACTGGTGAAAAGCTTTCTCTCATTACGTGCATTTAGGCTGCTTACACACCAAGACGTTACAGGCGCACGTTAGTGCGCATGTAACGCTCCCCCAACGCACAGCAATGTAACACAAGTGGGCTGTTCACACAGCCCACGTTGCGTTACATGTAACGCTGCACGTTCTCCGCAAAGTGCAGCATGCTACGGCGTTGGATCGGCTATAGCCGCGTTAGACTGTTTGCACATGCGCAGTGGGGGGCGGAGAGGAGGCGGGGAGAGCCAGCTACAGTAGCCGCGCACATGGCTACTTAATATTCACTGCACTGGCGGGCGCTGATTGGCCGGCGGGACCACGTGATGCGGAGTGTCTCGCTCCACATCATGTGGACCCGCTGGCCAATCAGCGCCACTCTGGGAGACATTATAGGAATCGAGCCGCCTGACGCGGCTCACTCTACCGTCGGCTCTTGCAGCACCAGACGTTGTGTTAGGTGCACGTTATGCGACCTTAACGTAGCACCTAACGCAACGTCTTGGTGTGCAAGTAGCCTTACTGGTGAAAAGCTGTCTGTCATTATGTGCATTTACTTGCCATGCCCAGTGTAGTCGCCGCGGGGCGCCTTGCGCGCCGCAAATTTCCTCGTGCATGTTGCCCCCTACCTATTTGACTGCCCCCTCATATGTGCCAGTCTAGAACCGGCCCTGTACCCCTGCCTACATATACTGGGCACATATACCCCTGGCTACCTGTTCTGGGGACATCTATACCCCTGGCCACCTATTCTGGGGACACCTATAGACCTGGGGCTACCTATTTTTTTGGGAACCACTGCTGTCAGATTAAATGTATTTTGGGGAACTGCTGCCAGATTATGTATATGTTGGGGGAATCGCTGCTGCCAAATTACATCTATTTTTTGGGAACCACTGCCATATTGTCTGTATTTTGGAAGAACCTCTGCCAGATTACGTGGATTTTTGGTGAATTGCTGTAAGATTACATGTATTTTGGGGGAAGGGGGGAAAACACTATGGCAGAGCTCAAACTTCCCTGGCAGACCTTTTACAGCAATACTAGAATCATGTATATTTGGCCCCACCCATGACCACGCCCACATTCTGGTGCGTGACCACGCCCATGATTTTGTCAGTAAAAAAAATCTTTTGTCAGTAAATTTTTAGGTATTTGTCAGTAAAAAATAACGTGAAAGGTTGGCAACACTGATACAGACTACTGCAGTGAAGGGTGTGAGGAAATGCAATTTAAGGCTCACTGTTAATTTTCTGGATACAGATGAAAATTAGAAAAAAGGTCACCATTGCAAAAAATTATTTAAAAATGCATACATAAATTCAGTATAAATTACTTTATTACTTTTGTTGCTGTCCCTTTCATTAGGTAGTAGACATCTGACAGGTTTGGACTAGTCCACCTCCTCATAGGGGATTCTTAGTCAGGCCCGTTTCCGAGCCCGTGCAGACAGTGTAACTGCCCTGAGTGCTGGGCGGTGCGGTAGGTGTAAGGGGGGGTGCGCAGCGGGGTGGGGGTGGGGGGGAGAGCGGGTATAGTGCTACAACTCACCTTCCTCGATCACTGCATGCGTACAGTCTCTATCTTCTTCCTGTCCTGGTGCCTGTTGCGTTGGTAACAGCGCCCCCTGTGATGACATGACTGCATGTCATCACAGGGGGCGCTCTTACCAATGTGACAGACGCCGGGACAGGAAGAAGTTAGTTAGTGAGTTGTAGCACTATACCCGCTCTCCCCCGCCCCTATGCTGAAGGCACCTACCTGGACCATTCTCTTGACTTCCCCATGTTTGTAAACACACCAGTAAATGTCTAGAAGGAGCTGAGTATCACAGTCATTTTAAATCTGCCTAATTGGTGCTTATTATTCTTGATTGCTGCTCGTTAACATCCACAGGTGTTTTCAATACCTGATCAAAAACACTTGAATGAACCTGTTCTTAAGAGTGGTAGTCTTTAAGGGGTTGAATAATTGTGTCAATGAAGAAATCACAAAAAAACATTTAACCACTTCACATTCAGTCGTTTTTACTTTATGCATCCGAGCAATGTTCACCTCCCATTCATTAGCCTACAACTTTATCACTACTTATCACAATGAACTGATCTATAACTTGTTTTTTCCGCCACCAATTAGGCTTTCTTTGGGGGGTACATTTTGCTAAGAGACACTTTACTGTAAATGCATTTTAACAGGAAGAATAAGAAAAAAACAGAAAAAATTCATTATTTCTCAATTTTCGGCCATTATAGCTTTAAAATAATACATGCCTCCATAATTAAAACCCACGTATTGTATTTGCCCATTTGTCCCGGTTATTACACCATTTAATTAAATTATGTCCCTATCACAATGTATGGCAACAATATTTTATATGGAAATAAAAGTGCATTTTTTCCATTTTGCATCCAAAATGCACTATTTACAAGCTTATAATTAAAAAAAAAAATAATAAATAAATATTTCATCTTTGCATTGATATTTAAAAAGTTTAGACCCTTAGGTAAATATTTACATGTTTTTTTTTTTTATTGTAATTTTTTTTTTATTAAACATTTTATGTGGGTATTTTTGGGAGGGTGGGATGTAAATTTTAATTTTTAAATGTAAATATATGTGTATTTTTATATGTTTTTACATTTAGGTGTAGTTTTACTTTTTGGCCACAAGATGGCAGCCATGAGTTTGTTTACGTGACGTCACTCTAAGTGTAACATGTATGCTTAGAGGGACGTAGGAAGCAGAAAAAGCGAAACTTCTGAGAGAAGCTGTTGCTTTTTCTGCGGGGGAGAGGAATCAGTGATCGGGCACCATAGCTAACGAACTGCGGGCCGTGTGCACATGAGCGATCGGCCGCGGGAGCGCACATGGCCTCCTGGACGTAACTTTTACGTCCAGGAAGGTTAAATGGTTAATACTGTATTACAAAAACAATTGATGTCTTTTTAGCTGCATTTGGTTCTTTAAAAAGTCCTTGTAAGATTTCATTCTGAACACAATTACAAATGTACACTAAATTCCCTAAAACCCTTTACAGCATTGGGGGTTGAATAATTTTGAACAGAACTATACCTAGCTAACCTATACTGGGGGCAACTATACGGGCTACCTATACTGGGGGGACCTATAGCTGGCTACCTAAACTGGCGGCAACTAGACAACTGGACCTGGCTATCCTATACTGTGGGCACCTATACCTGTCTCCAGGTGGTGGGGATTTTTACACCCTCGCCCTGGGTGCAATTTAGCCCAGAAACTGCTCTGTTCTTAGTAATTCTTTACAAAGGCATGCCATGGAAAGGATCTATACCAAGATGCTGACCACCTTGCCTACTTCCCATGCACACCATTTTGGCATTCATTAAGTGCTTTTATAAATAAAGAAATACCTGAAAAAACTCCAAGAGAAGAAGAACTATTCCAAAACCTGTCAGATCTGTCAGATTTTCACCACCGACTATAAGTGACAGAAACATAAGAAAAAAGTTATTCATAGTGCATTTTATTCCGGGAGAAACCTACTTTTTATATGTCTGTATTTCACATTTTAACATTTTTCACTGTAGTTGTCATTTAATAACATTCAAATGCAAAAAAATACATACAATAAAATAGATGAAGCTTCATCTTTATTAATGGCAGTCATACAAAAAGAGTGGACTATCCCTTTAACAGCAGGCCCTGTGTTTGGGACAGCGTGATTAGCCTGTTCAGACATGTGGGCGGGGCACATACTCAGCTGTCTCTGAAGATGGCAGCCTGCAGCCTATACTTACTCTATAACCCTATATTTCATTGTTTCACCTTTAACTGTTCTGCAATCTTTGTTTCCTCTATAGTCTAAAGAGCCACAATTATGTTAAACCATAACGTCAAAGATCTCCGCTGGAATTGAGGCTTTCTGTATGTTAATCATGCAGGAGTCAGATGGAACGCTTCAATTTCAGTGCGGGATCAGGTTTAGCGATGATTGGCTTTCTGGCGTATCAATATTGACACAGGCAGCAAATTACCTCTGATCTATACATTATCGTGCGTGATGTAAATAGGGATTGCATGCAGTTTTCCCCCAGCACTGTGCAATTACCGCTAAGTGGGGAGAATAAGAAGAATAAAACTTAAAATTGATATTTTGCATTGAAAATATTGTAATTTACATGTTATAGCTTTCCTGATAGCCCAAGTGGCCACTGGGTGGCAGTGTGGATACAAATCATTGTGACTCTAACGTCTGAAACATCTGTATACAACAATTCAGCTTTTATTGCTGTTACTGTAGCAAGAGTGCAGGTTTTGAATCCATACTACTGTATATGCATGGAATTTGTATGGTCTCTTGTGAGGTTTTCCACTGAGAGTTTTGGGTTTCTCCTACAATCCAAGCAAGAAGGTGACCTAACGCCAGTGAAAATGATGTCATAAAAAAAATGCTTCATGTTTACAATAATTATGTATAAATGATTTAGTCAGTGTTTGCCCATTGTAAAAATCTTTCCTCTCCCTGTTTTATATTCTGACATTTATCACATGGGGACATTTTCACTGCTGGCATGTGATGTCAGTGGAAGGAGATGTTGCTTGCTTTTTTGGCAGTTGGAAAAAGCTGTACACAGCTATTTTCCCCAATGCATTGAGGTTCACAGACAGAAAACTGTCAGGACCATGGTCCTGACATCACACTATGGGAGGAGTTTCGCCACAATAATAGTCATACAGAGCCCCCTGATGATCAGTTTGAGAAAAGGAAAAGATTTCTCATGGGAAAGGGAGTATCAGCTACTGATTGGGATGAAGGGCCACATGTGCTGGCTACAGGCCTGTGGCTCACTAACCAGCACACCGCATTCCAGCACTGAGAGAAGAGTGACATCAGCGCTTGAACATGGGGAGCAGATGAGTGAGCCCGCTACAGCAGACTTTATATACTGGGGCACCACCTATATCTGGCTACAGGCTACCTATACTGGGCCACCACCTATACCTGGCTACCTATACTGGGCCACCACCTATACCTTGCTACCTATACTGGGGCTGGAACCACCTATACCTAGCTATCTAAACTGGGGCACCACCTATACCTGGCTACCTATACTGGGGCACCACCTATACTTGGCTTCCATTACTGAGGGCACCACCTGTACCTGGCTACCTATACTGGGCCACCACCTATAACTTGCTACCTATACTGGGGCTGGAACCACCTATACCTAGCTACCTATACTGGGGGCACCTGTACCTGGCTAGCCTATACTGGTGCACCACCCATACAGGCTACCTATACTGGGGGCAACTATACCAGGCTACCTATACCGGGGCACCACCTATAGTTGAATACCTATACTGGGGGCACCTGCATCTTGCTGGCCTATACTGGGGCACCAGCTATACCAGGCTACCTATACTGGGGGCATCTACACCAGATTACCTATACTGGGGCACCACCTATAGCTGGCTAATTATATTGGGGGCACCTATGCCTGGATACCTATACTGGGGGCACCTATACCTGGCTAGAGCAGGGGGACGAGCTGAGACTGAAGGGGACAAGAGGTAACACAGGAGGATAAAAGAGGAACAGGGGGAACAGAGGAGGAAAAAAGAAGCACAGGGAGAAAAGAGATGAGACGGGAACATGAGGTCACACAGAGGGACACAAAAGTGGCACAAACTGAGGTGAGACAGAGGGGGACATAAGAGGCACAGGAAGAAATGAGGGGGACAAAAGAGAACGGATAAAGGATAAGAACGGACCTACAAGTCCCTATCTCATTTGTTAATCGGGGACTACCTGTATTTTGCTAGTATTTGGCTCCACCCACAACATACCATGACCACGCCTACTTTTTGCCACATCACACTGTGCATGCTGCTTTCTTCAGTGTCTGAGCCATGCACATTTTTGGGTGCAGCGCACCTCGCGCACGGACACGGGGTGGAGTGGCTAGTGGGCGGGCACAGCCACCAGTGGGTGGGCCCAGGGAGGGGGGGCCCAGGCCTGATGATGTGTGAGGGGCCCAAAATTTCTGATGGTGGCCCTGCCTGGCGCACAACTGATGTGGTGGTGCTGTGAGATGTACCCATTGCTCAGCATCCTCCCTTTCTCCTCTAGAGCAGGACACACACCTCAGCCAAGAGCTAAACAGTATCTGTGTACAGCGAGTGTTCCGAAACTGCTGCCCAACCACCACCTTCATGGATTATTTCAGTTGAGAAGAGCTTTAAAGAGAAACTCCGACCAAGAATTTAACTTTATCCCAATCAGTAGCTGATACCCCCTTTTACATGAGAAGTCTATTCCTTTTCACAAACAGACCATCAGGGGGCGCTGTATGACTGATATTGTGGTGAAACTCCTCCCACAAGAAACTCTTGAGCACGTACTCTTGGCAGTTTCCTGTCTGTGAACCTTGCTGCATTGTGGGAAATAGCTGTTTACAGCTGTTTCCAACTGCCAAAAAAGCATGCAGCAGCTACATCATCTGCCAACAGTAAAAATGTCACCATGTAATAAATGTCAGAATATATCAGGGATTTAAAAGATTTTACAATGGGCAAACACTGACTAAATCATTTACACATAATTATTGTAAAAATGAAGCATTTTTTTTATTACATTATTTTCACTGGAGTTCCTCTTTAAGTTTGTACCAGGCTTTTAAAAGTAAGAAAAGCTTGGATGTTAGTTCATTCAGTCAAGCTAATAACCTACAGGTGAGCCAGGAAATCAATCACTCGTTGTTGTTGCAATCACACAGTTGTTGAGTAATGTGCGCTCGCTGAAGCATAACTTCCTTATAGAATTGGCTTTCATGATGGTCAGTAAGTACATCCTGCCCAAATCTGACACACAGGGCCGGCCTGCTCATGAGACGGGGTGAAACTTTTGCCTCAGGCAACAAACTTCTAGGGGCGGCACCCGCCCGTCCGTGGGTGCGGGGGGGGGGGGGCGGCCGTCGAGCTGGAGGGGTAGCGGGCAGGATGGGGGTATTGGGCCTAGCGGTGGGGAGGGGGGTCGGACCCCCCCTCCCTTCCTCACCTGGGTCCCCCGATCTGCGCTCCCCAATTTTTTTCTAAATTTGCCTCAGGCGGCAAAAAGTCTAGGGCCGGCCCTGCTGACACAGTGCTTCTTTCCGGCTTTGTAATGTACCAAAGCTGTCCAGCAGGCCCTGGCACCTTAGACTTCACCCTCTGTGAACCTACAAACTCCTCCTGAACCGCACCGCAAGTGTGCTGGCTGTCCCAACAGTCACTTCGCAGTTCTTCCTTACTTCCCTTGCCTGTCATAGGTATGCCCTCAGTATTAAGTAGCTGGAAGTGCCCCTGACTGAAGGGAGTGGAATGCCGAGAGCAGGATGAGTAACCTCTCATTTACACTCTCATCAGAACTCTGCATAGGGAAGGTGGGAGGTAGGCGCTCAGGGAAGGCACCTGCCTACAGTGCCTCAGGGCTGGAACCCACAGGAGCGCTTTTGGCAGCGTTTTGGCAGCACTGCGATACGCTAGCAGTTTGCCAAAACGCTCAGCTGATGTTGATGGATGGGGCAACTTCCACAGGAGCGTTTGCGTTTCCCAGAAACGCAAACGCAGGACCTGCAGCATTTTGGGAGCGTTAGCGCTTCAATGTAATGTATTGAAACGCTAGCAGAAACGCTCAGCAAAACCTAAACTGAGCGGTTTTGCTAGCGTTTTGCGGTTCAGCACACTGTAACAAAATTAAAAATAATTCACAGGACCAATCAGGATAAAAACGCAAAACGCTACGCACCCGCTGGGCAAAAAAATACAATGTAGCAAAACACGACCAAAAACGTGCATGAATCCGCTTGCAAACCGCTCAGACAAAACGCTAGCGGTTGCATTTTGCCTTTGCTGATTTCAGTGGGTTCCAGGCCTTATGGTAAATCCGTCCCTGCTCTCCAGGTTCCACCGTTAGGGCATCGATTTACCTGCACTATTGCTTCATGGAGAGGGGTTTTACAGATACTTGGAAAGACAGTTTTGGTTGCATTTCCGCAGATTAGTATCAACCCTTTCCAAGCCTACATCAGACTGTGACAGACACTGGCATTCTCCAGTGCAGGGCCTATTGATGTACTAAGTCCAACATAACAAAACATAGCTGCCACTAGGGTGCGATGTTGCCAGATAAAATCCTGCACAGCATCAGCCTCTTTAGATTAAAGTAAAATTTAAAGAGACCCTGAGCAGACTGTTAAAATGAAAATCTTCACTTACCTGTGGCTTCCTCCAGCCCCCTGTAGCCTGCGGGGTCCCTTGGCATCCTCTGGGTCCCAGCCGTGGTCCCTCTTGTGGACCTGTTAGAACAGAGACATTGGGCGAAGACGTGCAAAAACTGCACATGCGCAGGATGCTTACAGCAATGGGCGTGTGATCGAGCCGGGTGCGTGGACGGGCCATTCATGCGCAGTTATGCACGACTTCACCCAAACTCACAGGGCTAACGGGGCCCCCAGCGGGACCAGGGAAGGGACCCACAAGGATTGCTGAGGGAGCTCCCAGGATATGTGGGGCTGGAGGAAGCCACAGGTAAGTGCAGATTTTTATTTTAACGGTTTGCTTGGGGTCTCTCTAAAGTGACCTGGGCTCAAAACTCATAGATAGCCAGCGGCTAACATAACATCCCAAAATAAATGAGATTATTGGTGCTGCCTATCTAACGGGCGTATGGGTTAAGGCAAGCCCCTCTACCGACGCCAAGGCCAATCTCCTAGAGGAGTCCCTTCTCTCACAAAAAATTATATAATAAACGTTGCCTTCAATTAGTGCTCAGTCCAGCAATGCCTAATGAAGTTCTCCAGTTAGACATTTCTAGTTAGCTTCAATCCGAAGTGGAAAGACAATTTTTATTTATCTTCGGCCAGTAAAATCACTTGTGTCACTTATTTATGTTGTAGCATTTCTGTGTTTTTTTTCTTTTTTAAATAAATGTGAAACTTCAATAACAGTTTTAAAGAGGAACTCCAGTGAAAATAGTGTAATAAAAAAGTGCTTCATTTTTACAATAATTATGTATACATGATTTAGTCAGTGTTTGCTCATTGTAAAAACTTTCCTCTCCCAGATTCACATTCTGACATGTATTACATGGTGACATTGTTACTGTGGGCAGGTTATGTAGCTGTTTCTAGCTGTTCTGGCTGTTAGACAGCTGTAAGCAGCCATTTCCTGTCTGTGAACATTGTTACATTGTGGCAGTTTGCCCAGAGTACCGCTGTACTCAGAGCTTCTTGTGGGAAGGGTTTCAGCACAAAATCAGTCATACAGCACCCCCTGATGGTCTGTTTGTGAAATGCAATAGATTTGTCATGTAAAAGGGGGTATCAGCTACTGATTGGGATAAAGTTAAATTCTTGGTCGGAGTTTCTCTTTAACCTCTGACTTGAATCCTGTTGCTACCCCATATTCATTCTTGGGCTGTGGAGTTGGAGTCGAGGAGTAGGAGTCTGAGTAATTGTTTGGTTGGAGTCAGAGTCGGTTTCACAAACTGAGCAGTAAGAGTTGGATGATTTTTGTACCCCCTCCATAGCCCTGCAAAGACTGTGGAGTCAGAATTGAGTTGGAATCGGAGCAATTTTGGCTACCTGGAGTTGGAGGATTCATAAATTAAAGAGTCTTAGTCGGAGTTGGACAATTTCTGCACTGACTCAACAGCCTTGATTCATTCCAAATAAAGCAGACATTAGACGGAAAGCTGTTGTGCCTATTGCGTCCTTCTACCACCATTTTCCGAGAAGACACTGAACACGGGAGGTTTCGCCAGTCACTATTGCCGTCAGCCACACGGCAGTAAAAGCTTCTCATTAAGGAGGCGCAGATGCCCGGGATGCTGTTAGTTACAGTGAGTACGACGGGGTGTCCGTTGCCAGCGGAGTCCCCTATGAAATATATACAGGGCTTCTCCAAAGCAGCCATATGTACAGAGCGCCACATCCACTGTAATTAGGAGTCAGGTTTTACTGCCATGCTGGGGAAATTAGACACCTCTTAAATTCTACTAATGATTCAACAACGGTGGTAAGAAAAAAAGGAAGTAAAGCGAGGAGTTGAAGGATTTTAGTACCGCGGCGGCAGCTGAAGGAGGATATGGGCGCGGGGGATAATGAGACAGCTGCCAGGTAGGATATACGCACTGCGCAGGCCTCTACATCACAAAGCCACGCAATTACCATTCCCGGCAATGTATAAACACACCTGTTTCTCTGCCTTGGGATGTCATTATGTTATGTGGCATCTCCATTTGTGCGTTGCAGCAGGACGTCCGCTGCGTTCTCACATGAGAAGGATTAACCAAGAGTTTTCACTTAACCACTTCAACCCACAGGCCATTTTACCTTTACCGCCAAGAGCTATTTTCACCCGTCAACGCTTCTCCCATTAAAGTGGACCCAAATAAAAAATACAAGATTTCAGAAATAAAATCTATATTCTAAATTATAATAATAAATGGCAGACTTTTTTCAGCTGCATGATGACAAATATAAAATATTTTACATTTATTGGAGGAACCCCTCCCTTCCTTTCATATTGCTGGGACAGAATCCGGCAGACTGGTGGAGTAGGAGGTGTCTGGCAAAGGAGGAATTGCTAATGGCTGCCACCTGTATAACCCTAGTTATGGAAAGAGAAGGGTGAAAAGTATGCACTGAAATGCTCATAGGCTTGAAGGAGTGCTTATTTCTCTTTGTATGTGTCAGACTGGTGCAACTAAATATTTTGAATTAAAAAAATGTTTGGTTTGTGTCCGCTTTAATTTGGCCATAACTTTATCACTGCTTCTCACACCTGAATTATCTAGATCTTGTTTTTCTCACCACAAATGAGGCTTTTGGTGGGTGATACTTGTTTTCAGTAATTACTTTATTTTCTATGCATTTTATAGGGAAAAACAAGAAAAAAATACACTATTTCTCTAATTCCATCCCCGATAGTTTTAAAATTAGCAATGCTTAATATATACAATATAAGTAGTACAGACACTTTTTATTTGCCCGTTAGTCCCGGCTATCACAACATTTAAATTATGTTCCTAGTACAATTTTTGTGGCGACAGTACATTATTTGAAAATAAAGGTTTATGATTTCTGTTTCTAGTTTTTTTGTTATATAGAAGAAAACAGGATGGCGTGGCACGTCTCCTTTAAGGAGTGCGTTGCTTCCAGTTTTGGTGCGAGTACGGTGTGCCCAAGGTGGTCAATATAATAGCTGACAGGCTATACTTTCATATGCTTATAGACAATTGCTTATGCAAGACGTGTGCTCCGCTCCACAATTTAGAAGGAAGAGGCTTGAACATTATGCATATAGAAACAGAAAGCGTGCATCTTCCGTCTTAAGCATATAGATTTATTGTCAATGTTAAACATCAAACTTGGATTCTGTGCATGGCATATTCCATAACTGCATACAAAGTTTGCAAAGTATAGCGCATATATAGTACCTTGTGGTTCCTTGTGTGGGCCTGTCAGTGTAGGAGGTGGGAGTGAGGGACTGATGTGGGCCTAGCGACGGCCGTTTCGCTTCCTCCTGGACGCTTGGTCACGCCGTGTTCCAACTATAAGGTCTTTTTGAAAAAAAAAATTTTCCTCTTATTCCTTCTGATCTCCTTAATATATTCTCCAAATCTGAGGCTCTCAGCAATTAAGGGGGCTTTGCTATTAACCCTTAAAGTCGGCGGCTACCTAACATTGATCCATGCGTCAACTTTTCCGCTTGGGAGCATTGCCTTACGCATTAATTGCTAGTAGGAAATTATGCGTAAGCCAATAACGTAACAACCTGCATTACGGTATTCTTACGCGTAATTGCGTAAGGGCCATGCCTAATTACAGACATGAACCATAGATAAATGTCTACACCGTAAGCGTAATTCCGTAATGCGTAATAGCGTAAAATTACGCGTAATGATCCGTAAGAGTAGTTTTTTCCATTACGCCCAGCACTACAGCCAGCTTTCTGTCTGCTAGCCCCGGAGCCCTCCTTTAGCTGTCCCTGGAAATTCCATGCATTAGTGACAGGCAGGAGACTGGAGGCAGCCTCTGCAATAACTGAGTAATTATACATCGCTACCTCCCTGAGTCATCAGGATCTGACACACGGCTACAGCACTACAGTGAATCAAACACCTCCATTTTCATGCCCCTCTTCAGATCTGGATCCCCAGTGCAGGTACTGGAATGGCTGCGGCGCCAGCGTCACTGCTTCCTGTGTTGAGACTTGAAGGGAACCTGTCAGGAAGACAAGACACACACAGAAAATGTATATTGTGCTTTTCTCCTGCGAACTCAAAGTGCCATAGCTGCAGCCACTGAGGCAAGCTCTATAGTTAGTAGCAGTGTTATGGAGTCTTGCCCAAGGTCTCCTTACTGAATAGGTGGTGGCTGACTGAACATGAATAGCCAAGATTTCAACCCTGGTCTCCTGTGTCAGAGGCAGAGCCCTTAACCAGGAACACGTGGTTATGGTAGCCTGAATGTTAACCGAAGCTGATCTGACGAGGAGATTTTTAGGGCTGGTTTCCACTAGTTTCCGATTCTGCTGCATAGCCGCAGCATGAATCGCTAAGCTGAGCCATGCATGACGCACAGCTATAGTGATTCGCTTGCATGCTGCAGAAATCTGTGCTTTTTCCAAGACCCACTTTGGATGTTCTTTTGTAATGAAGACATCTGAATGCCATTCATTTATGTTTGCAAAACAATCTACGTATCTCCTTCTGATGTGGCATACTGTACATAAACTGTGTTTTCTAAGACCTGATGTTCCTGCGTGTCTGCCTACTGCACGCGTTGCTAAAAAACAGACGGCAACGCTTGTGAACGAAGCCTTACATCTTGTCAGCATACAGGAGTATAATCTGAAGAAAGCTTATTAGCCAAAAGCTTACACTTTTTCATTAAACATTCAGCCTACAGTGTTGTTTCACCTTATGCATCCGAGCAACTTTCACCTCCCATTCATTCGCCAATAACTTTATCACGATTGAAATTATCTATATCTTGTTTTCTTGTTTTTTCAGCCACCATTTAGGCTTTCTTTGGGTGATACATTTTGCTAAGAATTATTTTAAAGAGACTCTGTAACATCAGAAACATCCCCTGGGGGGGTACTCACCTCGGGTGGGGGAAGCCTCCGGATCCTAATGAGGCTTCCCACGCCGTCCTCTGTCCCATGGAGGTCTCGCTGCGGCCCTCCGAACAGCCGGCGACAGACCTGACTGTCAAATCAATATTTACCTTTGCAGGCTCCAGCGGGGGCGCTGTGGCTGCTTTCGGCTCAGTAATAGACGGAAATACCCGATCTCCTTCGGGTTCGCTCTACTGCGCAGGCGCCGGAGACTTGCGCCTGCACAGTAGAGCAGACCCGACGGCGATCGGGTATTTCCGCCTACTTCAGAGCCGACAGCCACCAGAGCGCCTGCGCAGGAGCCGGGAAGGTAAATATTTACGTCCCTGCTGTACGGAGGGCTGCAGCGAGACCCCTGAGGGACGGAGGACAGCGTGGGAAGCCTCATTAAGATCCGGAGGCTTCCCCCACCCGAGGTGAGTACCCCCCAGGGGACGTTTTGATGTTACAGCTCCTCTTTAATCTTTCTAAATCCCTTTTAACAGGAAGATTAAGAAAGAAATGGAAAAAATTCAATATTTCGCAGTTTTCGGCTATTATAGCTTTAAAATAATATATGCTACTATAATTAAAACTTGTGTTTTACTTGCCCGTTTGTCCCATTTATTACACAATTTAAATTATGTCCCTATTATGGCGACAATATTTTATTTGGAAATAAAGGTGCATTTTTTCAGTTTTGCGTCCATCACTATTTACAAGCTTATAATTTAAAAAATGTTTGCAATATACCATCTTCACATGCATATTAAAAAAAAGTTCACACCCTTAGGTAACTATTTTTTTTTTCATTCTAATTTTTTTTTTTAATTAAAATTTTTATTTGGGTAATTTTTGGTGTGGGAGGTAAACAGTTAATTTTAAATGTAATAATGTGGGTTTATTTTATTAAAAAATGTATGTAGATGTAGTTTTATTATTTGGCCACAAGATGGCAACAGTGAGATTTTTTCCCCTGCTCACTTCCAGGAAGCATATAGAGGACGGGAAACTTTTTCTTTATCAGAAAGACCACGGCCTCTGATAAGAAGTTGTCGGTTTTTCTGCCGGGGACTTACATCAATGAATGGAAACGATGTTCCCATTCATTGTTCTCGGTGGTAGGCGGGAGCGTGCCCGGTGCAGCAGGAGCAGGGCAGGCTATCTGGACGGATAAATCCGTCCAGATAGACCGAAGTGGTTAAAAGAGAATCTATAATTTAAAAAAGTACCCGTGGGGAGTGCTTACCTCGAGAGGGGGAAACCTCTGGATCCTTATGAGGCTTCCTCCGGACCAGTCCTCCGCAGTAGCCCGATCCAGCGTTGGAACCCCGAACAGCTGCAGACAGCAATATTTTGGATCTGGAAATAGCTGAGCCCGATCTGATCTGCCCTACTGAGCAGGCGTTTTGCGCCTGCACAGTAGAGCATACCCACTATTTCCGCCACAGTTTGAAGGAGAAGATGGTACTGCGCCAGATCCAAAAGGTAAATATCACCGCATGCTACCGGTGCTACTGCGTCTACGCGCATCCACCGACAAGCTGATTCAGGTCTCCTGCGGAGAATGGGGGAAGCCTCATTAGGAACCAAAGGGCTTCCCCCTTCCAAAGTAAGAACCCCCAAGGGCACTTTTTTTTTTTAAATTACGGATTAACCAATCATATCATCCTAATGCTCCTACTTCTGATAATAGCAACACATAACTGAAATACTATCCCCTTCACCCAAATTTGTACATAATTCCCCTTTTAGTGTCCCTGCCACTGAGGCCATTCTATTTCCAGAGATACCCATTGTACGGCATTTTTTATACTATCTCAAGCACCGAATAATAGGCGGGGGCTACATAAATATGGCAAATAAAATATAAAAAGACAAAAGGGATGAATGCTGAGCAGGTTCTCCACATTCTTCAGAATTCTGGAGGTTTGGATGGAGCACACTGAGCCGGACATTAATCAGGTGAGTCACGGAGAGCGGCTGTTCCTGCAGCTTCTTGCGGCTTTACCTAGACGACAATGGTTGCTCTGCTACAGCAACTGAACAGGAAGAGGGAAAGAAGAGCTCTTTGGATTCCTGTTCCAGAGACGTCAAAGGGTTTTTCTCCGCGGGGCTCAGGTGGTTGGAGCAGATAGCGAGATTAACAAAGACGAGTGGCGTTGTCAGCGTGTGTGTGTGGCATCCAGGCTTGTCTGATAGAACAATGGCAGCATCTTCTGCTGTGAGAGAGCCATTGTCTTCCACCTAGGAGGATGCAACAAAAGCTAGCATTTAAAGTGTACCTGTATTGACTTCAATGCTTTCCATCCCTCCACAGAGCACCACAGTGAAGATCCAAACCTCTTCCCTGCATATAAATTTGTCGTTGATATCCTGGCTTCATTTAGCTGGATGCAGAATATCAGCTTGACTAGCTTAAAGAGACCCTGTAGTGACATACAGTAGAATGCAGTGAATCTTTCAGTATACCCTCCTTTACGGTAATTTTCCTGGTTTCAGTATCAGACACACTTCTTATATATATATATTGCTGTACAGTATATTGGTATGCAACCCCGCCCACTCAGTGATTCTATGTTTAATTAGCTATGTTTAATTCTCATCTCTGGGAGACCGTGTTATAGTTTGTACAGGCTTTAGAACTCTCAGTAACCAAACATTACACAGAGATCATCTGACAGGACTAAAGAAGTTGCCACCTGTGATAAAATTTTAGAATGTAAATCAGGGTGAGGAAAGACTATTCACTGGGCAAGCACTGACTAAGGAGCCTTTTACACGTATTTATTCAAGTATTTATATAGCGCCGACATATTATGCAGCGCTGTGCAGAGTATATTGTCTTGTCACTAACTGTCCCTCAGAGGGGCTCACAATCTAGTCCCTACCATAGTCATATGTACGTATTGTGTAGTGCATGTATGGTCTAAGGCCAATTTTTTGGGGGAAGCCAATTAACTTATCTGTATCTGTTTTTGGTATGTGGGAGAAAAGCGGAGTGCCCGGAGGAAACCCACGCAGACACAGGGAGAACATTCAAACTCCTTACAGATGTCAACCTGGCTGGGATTTGAACCGGGGACCAGGCACTTGCAAGGCGAGAGTGCTAACCACTATGCCACCGTGCTGCCCACTGTACACACTTTATCCATTGCGTTTCTGAAAACCACCGCATCCGGTTGCAGAAGTGGTGATAGCCCTGTGGGGCTATCCCATGGAACATGGCGCATCACGGTGCGGCAGGTCCCGTCGCAGCAACTCACTGCTTGCAGTGTGATACTGGCCAACTTGCACGTATAGCCTGGAACTGAGGCATATTTTCAATGGAAACTATCCCCCACTGATTTGGCCGCACCACGGCTATAACATGCTGTGCAACTTCTCAGCCGCAGTTAAAGATCACACCACACCAAGTGTAAAAGCAGCCTAAATTATTTATCAATAAATATTGTAAAAACAAAAATGTATTCATTATGTTACTTCTCTACAGTTCCTCTTTAACAAAACCCATTACCGTAAAATAAAACTGTAGTGAGAAGAATATGAAGGCTGCCATATTTATTTCCATTTAAACAATACCTGTTGACTGGCAGTCCTACTGATCTACTTTGCTGCAGTAGTGTCTGAATAACACCAGAAACAAGCATGTCGCTAATCTAAATGCTTGTTAGTCTATGGCTAAACGTAGTAGAGGCAAAGGATCAGCAAGATAGCCAGGCAACTGGTATTGCTTAAAAGGAAATAAATATGACAGCCTCCATATCCCTCTCACTACAGTTGTCCTTTAACTTCCTCTATGCAACTTTTAAAAATTACATACCAACTTTTTGAGAAACAAAAGAGGGGCTTCTTTAAGACACACCTATCACATCTATAATCCCGTCCCTGTCAAACCCCTAGTCACACACCATGCCACAACCTTAATCATGCCTCTGCCAATCCTCTAATTTCATTCTTGTCACACCCCTAGTCACACCCCCTGACACACCCCTAGTCATGTCCCATCACACTCTTGCCACACCCCTAGTCACGCATACTACAGAGATTGAAATAAGCAAAAGACGTAATTTCATAATTCATACCACTCCAATACTTTCTGTTATTATTAGTTTTACTTCATATGGATATTTAAAAATAAGAAACATCAATTTAAAAGGATGGAAATAAAGTTTGAAGTCACTTATATACCATATATATTTTTAAAGGGACTCCGAGCAGTTCAGAAACTATGGAAAGATGCATATCATTTTAAAGCTCTCTTTCTCCTCTTTCCAATGATATATAAACTGCCGCCCTACGCCTTTTAGTTTTCGCTATTTTCGCGATTGAAATTGCAGCGGCTGCGATTTCAATCGCGAATATAGAGAAAACTAAGAGGCGTAGGGTGACGATTTAGGTGTCGTCAGAAAGTGGAGAAAGAGAGCTTTAAAATGATATCTATCTTTCCATAGTTTCAGTGTATTACACAGGGCGACTTTTTCCTAAAGTCAGCAGCTTCATTCTGCTCAATGGAGCTCCTGACACTCAGGAAAGTGTCGTCCTGTGTAATTAGAGTTGGGCCGAACCTCCGATTTTAGGTTCGCGAACCGGGTTCGCGAACTTTCGCGGAACGTTCGGTTCGCGTTAAAGTTCGCGAACCGCAATAGACTTCAATGGGGATGCGAACTTTGAAAAAAAAAATAATTATGCTGGCCACAAAAGTGATGGAAAAGATGTTTCAAGGGGTCTAACACCTGGAGGGGGGCATGGCGGAGTGGGATACACGCCAAAAGTCCCCGGGAAAAATCTGGATTTGACGCAAAGCAGCGTTTTAAGGGCAGAAATCACATTGAATGCTAAATGACAGGCCTAAAGTGCTTTAAAACATCTTGCATGTGTATACATCAATCAGGTAGTGTAATTAAGGTACTGCTTCACACTGACACACCAAACTCACCGTGTAACGCACTGCAAACAGCTGTTTGTACTAGTGACGGCCGTGCTGGACTGGTGCGCACCATGGCGAGAGTGCAGGTTTTGGTGGCTTTACAGCCCATATGGTCGGCCTGGCTGATGTAGCTGAATGACAGAACAGTGACTGTCCAGCTGATCAAATTTGGTCTGACCACAATGAAGCAATGACCTTATTATCTTTTGTGTGCCCCCCGAGACACTCATCTAGGCGCCGGTCATTGCTTCATTGTGATACGCAAGCCCCTTCACCACGGCAAGGTAATGATCACGAAGGGGAATGGGCGCATGTACATGCCTTTTCTTTTGTTGTTGCAGCTGCCCTCAGTGCAGCCAGAAAAATTAGGCAGTCATGTACACGCACCATAAAAATTATTACAGCGGCCGCTGCTAGCAGCGGCCTAAAAAATTCAGCAATCCGCCTGGAGTCCCGGACCCTGTTGGTGGTGGCGGAGAAGGTAGTGAAGCGGCCTGCAGGCAGACATGCTGTGTGGAGGGACTGGGAGCGACTTAGTCTTTTTGGGGCAGGCCAGGCAGCCAGTCACACGGCGTGCAGGCAGAGATGCTGTGTGTGCGGGGACTGACTTAGTCTTGGGGCGGGCAGCAGCCCTCCGGGATCCATGCCTCATTCATTTTGATAAAGGTGAGGTACTTAACACTTTTGTGACTTAGGCGACTTCTCTTCTCTGTGACAATGCCTCCAGCTGCGCTGAAGGTCCTTTCTGAGAGGACGCTTGCGGCAGGGCAGGAGAGAAGTTGGATGGCAAATTGGGACAGCTCTGGCCACAGGTCAAGCCTGCGCACCCAGTAGTTCAAGGGTTCCTCATCGCTGTTCACAGCAGTGTCTACATCCACACTTAAGGCCAGGTAGTCGGCTACCTGCCGGTCGAGGCGTTGGTGGAGGGTGGATCCGGAAGGGCTACGGTGAGGCGTTGGACTAAAGAACGTCCGCATGTCCGACATCACCATGAGATCGCTGGAGCGTCCTGTCTTTGACTGCGTGGACACGGGAGGAGGATTAGTGGCAGTGGTACCTTGCTGGCGTTGTGCTGTCACATCACCCTTAAAGGCATTGTAAAGCATAGTTGACAGCTGGTTCTGCATGTGCTGCATCCTTTCCACCTTCCGGTGAGTTGGTAACAGGTCCGCCACTTTGTGCCTGTACCGAGGGTCTAGTAGTGTGGCCACCCAGTACAGCTCATTCCCCTTGAGGTTTTTTATACGGGGGTCCCTCAACAGGCAGGACAGCATAAAAGACGACATCTGCACAAAGTCGGATCCAGTACCCTCCATCTCCTCTTGCTCTTCCTCAGTGACGTCAGGTAAGTCAACCTCCTCCCCCCAGCCGCGAACAATACCACGGGAAGGTTGAGCAGCACAAGCCCCCTGCGACGCCTGCTGCGGTTGTTCTCCTGCCGCTGTCCCCTCCTCCTCCTCCTCCCCCAAAGAAACACCTTGCTCATCATCCTCTGAGTCTGACTCGTCTTCTGCACACAACCTCTCTTCTTCCTCCTCCTCCCCCCTCTGTGCTGCCGCAGGTGTTGAGGAAACAGCTGGGTCTGATGAAAATTGGTCCCATGCCTGTTCCTGCCGTAACGGTTCCTGGTCACGCTCATTCGCAGCTTCATCCACCACTCTACGCACAGCACGCTCCAAGAAGTACGCGTAGGGAATTAAGTCGCTGATGGTGCCCTCACTGCGGCTCACCAGGTTGGTCACCTCCTCAAATGGCCGCATGAGCCTGCATGCATTTTTCATCAGTGTCCAGTTGTCGGGCCAGAACATCCCCATCTTCCCAGACTGTTTCGTTCTACTCCAGTTGTAGAGGTTCTGGGTGACGGCTTTCTTCTGTTCTAGCAGGCGGGAGAACATGAGCAGGGTCGAGTTCCAGCAAGTGGGGCTATCGCAAATGAGGCGTCTCACCGGCATGTTGTTTTTACGCTGAATTTCTGCAAATCGTGCCATGGCTGTGTAAGAGCGCCTCAAATGCCCACAGAACTTCCTGGCCTGCTTCAGGACATCCGCTAAGCCAGGGTACTTTGCCACAAATCTTTGAACCACTAGATTCATGACATGTGCCATGCAGGGTATGTGTGTCAGCTTCCCCATATGCAAAGCGGCAAGCAGATTGCTGCCGTTGTCGCACACCACGTTGCCTATCTCCAGGTGGTGCGGGGTCAGCCACTCATCCACCTGTTTCTTAAGAGCAGCCAGGAGAGCTGCTCCAGTGTGACTCTCCGCTTTGAGACAAGCCATGTCTAAGATGGCGTGACACCGTTGTACCTGGCATGCAGCATAGGCCCTGCGGAGCTGGGGCTGTGTAGCTGGAGAGGAGAACTGCCACTCAGCCAAGGAGGAGGAGGAGCAGGGCCGGGCCGAGGCATAGGCTGGAGAGGCTCCAGCCTCAGGGCGCAGTGCAGGAGGGGGCGCACAATTCATTCAGCTGTCATTCCTAATTGTGTATGAAGCAGAAATAAATAAGAAAAGGGGATACATAGCGGTGACTGCAAGCCAGATAACTAGATATTAAGGTGTTGGGGAGGTTGTGGGCCCTGTGGCCCTCTTAGTCTAATAGCAATCAGTGTGTGACCGCTGGGGTGGGAGGGATGGGGGGGGCGCACTTTGGTGTCTCAGCCTTGGGTGCTGGAGGACCTTGTCCCTGCTCTGAGGAGGAGGACAGCGAAGAGCATGTAGCAGGAGGAGAGGAGGTGGCAGGAGGCCTGCCTGCAAGCCGTGGAGGTGTCACAATTTGGTCCGCCGCTTTCTGCTTGCCATCGTTCACCACCAGCTTCACCCAATGGGCTGTGTAGGTAATGTAGCGGCCCTGCCCGTGCTTGGCAGACCAGCCATCCGTGGTCAGGTGTACCCTTGACCCAACGCTCTTCGCAAGAGATGACACCACTTGCCTCTCAACTTCACGGTGCAGTTGGGGTATGGCCTTTCTCGAAAAATAAGTGCGGCCTGGCATCTTCCACTGCGGTGTTCCGATGGCCACAAATTTGCGGAAGGCCTCAGAGTCCACCAGCCGGTATGGTAACAGCTGGCGAGCTAACAGTTCCGCCACGCCAGCTGTCAGACGCCGGGCAAGGGGGTGACTGGCCAAAAGTGGCTTCTTCCGCTCAAACATTTCCTTCACGGACACCTGACTGCTGCTGTGGGCAGAGGAGCAGGAACCGCTCAAGGGCAGAGGCGGAGTGGAGGAGGGTGCCTGTGAAGGTGCAAGGGAGAAAGCGGCAGAAGCAGATGATGCACCTGAAGGAGGAAGAGGAGAAGGAGGGTGACTTTTCTTTTGTGTGCTGCTGCTGCTTTTGCTCAGGTGGCCATCCCATTGCTGTTTGTGCCTTTTCTCCAGGTGCCTTCGTAAGGCACTTGTCCCTACGTGAGTGTTGGCCTTTCCACGGCTCAATTTTTGTTGGCAGAGCGAACAGATGGCTTTGGTCCGATCTGAGGCACACACATTAAAAAATTTCCACACCGCTGAGCCACCCTGGTATGTGGGCACTATGGGGACCTCAGCAGCTGATGCTGAAGGGCAAGTTGGCTGGCTGTACATAGGTGGCGATACATGGTGCCGGACTCTGCCACCAGCTGTTTCTGACGAAGAGCTGCCCCAGCTTCTTTCAGCAACTTCTCTCCTCCTACTACTCTCTGACTCCCCCTCTGAACTGTCCCCCTCTTCATCTCCTCTATTGGGAACATACAGAGGATCCCTATTACCGTCATCATCGTAGTCATCCTGCCCAGCTTCGCTTGCCTCAGACAAATCCAAACTTGCACCATCAGTAGGTCCTTCATCCTCCTGACACGTTACATCCATAGTGTTGCCGCGTAACTCAGACATATTAGCTGGTGAAAATTCATCTGGCTGTAACAACAATGGCTGTGCATCAGTGATTTCAACACTAAATAATTCTTGCGAAGTGTCAAATGCAGCGGAAGTGGTGCTAGTAGTAGCGCTGGTGGCTGAGCAAGATGAGGTGTTCTGTGTCGCTAAATACTCAACCACGTCCTGACAATCTTGGGAGGTGATGGGACGTGCCTTCTTCCGAGCACTGTACTGTGGGCCAGGTCCACACGAAATTACATTTACACGACCTCACGCAGACCTGCCGGGTGGCCTTCCTCTGCCTCTGCCACTACCTCTTCCTCTTCCTCTACCTGTTTTGTCCATATTGGGTATGCACGGAGTGGTATATCACACTGCGTGCACTCACGTAGGTAGGTGGGTTCACTTAACTGCACAGGTATGCGCACTGATGCGGTGGGTTCACTGAACAGTACAGGTATACAGTGGCAGGTTCACTGAACACAACAGGTATGCAGTGGCGGGTTCACTGAACAGGTATACAGTGGCGGGTCCACTGAACAGAACAGGTATACAGTGGCGGGTTCACAGAACAGGTATGCAGTGGCAGGATCACTGAACACAATAGGTATGCAGTGGCGTGTTCACTAAACAGGTATACAGTGGCGGGTCCACTGAACAGAACAGGTATACAGTGGCGGGTCCACTGAACAGAACAGGTATACAGTGGCGGGTCCACTGAACAGAACAGGTATACAGTGGCGGGTCCACTGAACAGAACAGGTATACAGTGGCGGGTTCACAGAACAGGTATGCAGTGGCAGGATCACTGAACACAATAGGTATGCAGTGGCGTGTTCACTAAACAGGTATACAGTGGCGGGTCCACTGAACAGAACAGGTATACAGTGGCGGGTTCACAGAACAGGTATACAGTGGCGGGTCCACTGAACAGAACAGGTATACAGTGGCGGGTCCACTGAACAGAACAGGTATACAGTGGCGGGTCCACTGAACAGAACAGGTATACAGTGGCGGGTCCACTGAACAGAACAGGTATACAGTGGCGGGTTCACAGAACAGGTATGCAGTGGCAGGATCACTGAACACAATAGGTATGCAGTGGCGTGTTCACTAAACAGGTATACAGTGGCGGGTCCACTGAACAGAACAGGTATACAGTGGCGGGTCCACTGAACAGGTATACAGTGGCGGGTCCACTGAACAGAACAGGTATACAGTGGCGGGTCCACTGAACAGAACAGGTATAGTGGTGCTCAAATACCCCTTTTTAAAATTCGAGTTTGGTCGAATTCGAATAGTAAATTATTCGAGGTCATTCGAATATTCGAGTCGAATAATTTTTACTATTCGATTCGACCTCGGACTTCGAGCTCACTATTCGAGTCGGTATTCGAGCTAACTATTCGAGCTGACTATTCGAATTGGCCTTAAATAGCTTCCAACACTTGTTTTGAGGGTGAATGATGCAAGAAACCTCTTTTTTTCCAAGTAACAACAGCAAGTGATTATGTGGGGATGTTCCTTTAAAAAAAAATGTGGAAAGAGAAGTTGTGTCCTTAATTTTGTTCAGTAGTGTTACTGTATATACTTCTTCTTCTTCTTCTTCTTCTTCTTCTTCTTCTTCTTCTTCTTCTTCTTCTTCTTCTTCTTCTTCTTCTTCTTCTTCTTCTTCTTCTTCTTCTTCTTCTTCTTCTCCTTCCTTTTCAATATCGTCTTCTTCTTCTTCACGTATTTCTCTTTTCAATTTTTTTTTAAAGAAATGCAGCTATTTTTGAGCGTAACAAATAGCTGGTGGGCGCACGCATGTTGGAAGCGCCATTGTATGTGCTCCCTGGCAGTGGAAACACAAAGACAGCAGGAGGTAAATTCATCAGCAGGAGGAGGAGGATGAGTGTGTGGCAGCAGGCAGTCAATGAGGCAGGCAGCTCGCCGTGACATAATAGCCCTGGTACCTAGCGGTGATACCAGGGCTGTAAATAAACACAACAGGAGGTCCCAGACAGCGGTCGTGCAGCCCACATTGTGTCCAATACACAACTGGGACAACACAGTTTTCAACCCGGGCACCTCAGAAAAATTAAACCTTTTTTTTTTTTTTTAATGGTTTGTTTGGTTTTGGTTTTGCAACCAATATAGCTATTGTTTGACGTAATAGCTGGTGGCAGAGTGGCAGCAGAAGGTAAATCATCTGTGTACCCTGGCAGTGGGAAACACAGACAGACAGCAGCAGCAGGAGGAGGAATGGAGGAGTAGGCGAGCAGCTATTGTTTGACGTAATAGCTGGTGGCAGAGTGGCAGCAGAAGGTAAATCATCTGTGTACCCTGGCAGTGGGAAACACAGACAGACAGCAGCAGCAGCAGCAGGAGGAGGTATGGAGGAGCAGTGTGAGTGTGGCAGCAGGTAGGCAGCGTGACATAATAGCCCTGGTACCTAGCGGTGATACCAGGGCTGTAAATAAACACAACAGGAGGTCCCAGACAGCGGTCGTGCAGCCCACATTGTGTCCAATACACAACTGGGACAACACAGTTTTCAACCCGGGCACCTCAGAAAAATTAAACCTTTTTTTTTTTTAATGGTTTGTTTGGTTTTGGTTTTGCAACCAATATAGCTATTGTTTGACGTAATAGCTGGTGGCAGAGTGGCAGCAGAAGGTAAATCATCTGTGTACCCTGGCAGTGGGAAACACAGACAGACAGCAGCAGCAGCAGGAGGAGGTATGGAGGAGCAGTGTGAGTGTGGCAGCAGGTAGGCAGCGTGACATAATAGCCCTGGTACCTAGCGGTGATACCAGGGCTGTAAATAAACACAACAGGAGGTCCCAGACAGCGGTCGTGCAGCCCACATTGTGTCCAATACACAACTGGGACAACACAGTTTTCAACCCGGGCACCTCAGAAAAATTAAACCTTTTTTTTTTTTTTTTTAATGGTTTGTTTGGTTTTGGTTTTGCAACCAATATAGCTATTGTTTGACGTAATAGCTGGTGGCAGAGTGGCAGCAGAAGGTAAATCATCTGTGTACCCTGGCAGTGGGAAACACAGACAGACAGCAGCAGCAGCAGCAGGAGGAGGTATGGAGGAGCAGTGTGAGTGTGGCAGCAGGTAGGCAGCGTGACATAATAGCCCTGGTACCTAGCGGTGATACCAGGGCTGTAAATAAACACAACAGGAGGTCCCAGACAGCGGTCGTGCAGCCCACATTGTGTCCAATACACAACTGGGACAACACAGTTTTCAACCCGGGCACCTCAGAAAAATTAAACCTTTTTTTTTTTTTTAATGGTTTGTTTGGTTTTGGTTTTGCAACCAATATAGCTATTGTTTGACGTAATAGCTGGTGGCAGAGTGGCAGCAGAAGGTAAATCATCTGTGTACCCTGGCAGTGGGAAACACAGACAGACAGCAGCAGCAGCAGCAGGAGGAGGTATGGAGGAGCAGTGTGAGTGTGGCAGCAGGTAGGCAGCGTGACATAATAGCCCTGGTACCTAGCGGTGATACCAGGGCTGTAAATAAACACAACAGGAGGTCCCAGACAGCGGTCGTGCAGCCCACATTGTGTCCAATACACAACTGGGACAACACAGTTTTCAACCCGGGCACCTCAGAAAAATTAAACCTTTTTTTTTTTTTTAATGGTTTGTTTGGTTTTGGTTTTGCAACCAATATAGCTATTGTTTGACGTAATAGCTGGTGGCAGAGTGGCAGCAGAAGGTAAATCATCTGTGTACCCTGGCAGTGGGAAACACAGACAGACAGCAGCAGCAGGAGGAGGAATGGAGGAGTAGGCGAGCAGCTATTGTTTGACGTAATAGCTGGTGGCAGAGTGGCAGCAGAAGGTAAATCATCTGTGTACCCTGGCAGTGGGAAACACAGACAGACAGCAGCAGCAGCAGCAGCAGGAGGAGGTATGGAGGAGCAGTGTGAGTGTGGCAGCAGGTAGGCAGCGTGACATAATAGCCCTGGTACCTAGCGGTGATACCAGGGCTGTAAATAAACACAACAGGAGGTCCCAGACAGCGGTCGTGCAGCCCACATTGTGTCCAATACACAACTGGGACAACACAGTTTTCAACCCGGGCACCTCAGAAAAATTAAACCTTTTTTTTTTTTTTAATGGTTTGTTTGGTTTTGGTTTTGCAACCAATATAGCTATTGTTTGACGTAATAGCTGGTGGCAGAGTGGCAGCAGAAGGTTAATCATCTGTGTACCCTGGCAGTGGGAAACACAGACAGACAGCAGAAGGGCAGTACACAGCAGCCCACTGTAGGTGTAAAATGTGTGGCTGCAGGTGACGTAATAGTCAAAGTGAACCAGGCTGGCTTAGTGAGCAGGAGCCAGGAGGTGGTAAAGGGTGGTAAGGCACATTAACGATGGTTCCGGCAGCCAGTTCATGTCCCCCTCTCGCCGACAACAGGGGCCAGGAACTCGCCTTCCACCCACGCCTGGTTCATCTTGAGAAACGTCAGTCTGTCCACAGACTTGTGAGACAGACGTGAGCGTTTCTCGGTGACCACGCCACCAGCTGCACTGAAGCAGCGCTCGGACAGCACGCTGGAAGGGGGGCAGGACAGCACTTCCAGGGCGTACTGCGCCAGCTCGCTCCAGATCTCCATGCGCTTGACCCAATACTCCATGGGATCAACAGGGGCATCGCTGTCAAGCCCGCTGTACGACCCCATGTAGTCAGCCACCATGCGGGTCAGGCGCTGGCTGTGACCGGAGGAGGATGCTGCTGCATGCATCTCCTCTCTAGTCACTGCTGCCGGAGCCTCTACAGTCCTGTAGAGCTCGTGGCTGAGAGACAGCAGGTCTGTGGGGCGCTTGCTGCTGCTGGATGCAGGCACCTGCTGCTGCCTCTGTGCTGGCTGCTGGACAGTGGGGGTGGAAGGCTGGGGGAAGGCTTCCTCCAAGCGCTCAACAAGGGCCTGCTGCAAGCTCCTTATTTGTTGCGCTGGGTCTCCTCCTGCAGGCGGCAGGAACTGGCTCAACTTCCCCTTGAGGCGTGGGTCCAACATCATGCTGATCCAGATGTCCTCCCTCTGCTTCATCTGGATCACCCTGGGGTCCCTGCGCAGGCACGTCAGCATGTGCGCTGCCATTGGGAAGAGGCGGGCCACGTCTGCTGGCACATCGACGTCAGTGCTGTCCTCATCCTCCTCCTCTGCCGCCTCATCCTCTCTCCACCCCCGCACCAACTCAGCTGCGCTGTGCTGATCCCCCTCATCAGCTGCCAGGTCAGGGACCTCCACCAAGTCCTCCTCCTCCTCCCCCTCAGAGGTGGACTGCGCAGCTGGTTGCCGCTCCTGCTGGTCCAAGGCTGCCGCTCCCTGTTCCAGCAAAGCATCGAGGGCCCTGTTCAGCAGAGAAACCAGGGGCACCCACTCGCAGACCATAGCATGGTCCCTGCTCACCATGTTTGTGGCCTGCAGGAAGGGAGCCAGCACTAAGCACACCTGCTGCATGTGCCTCCAGTCATCATCGGGGACGATGGACGGGATGTTGCTGGTCTTGTCCCTTCTCTGAGCTGCGGAAACATTGGCCAGGGCAAGGTACTGGTTGACAGCGCGCCTCTGTTCAACCAGACGCTCCAACATCGCCAGGGTGGAGTTCCAGCGAGTCGGAACGTCAAGGATCAGCCGATGGCGTGGCAGATCCAGCTCCTTTTGCACGTCTTCCAGGCTCGCACAGGCTGCAGCCGAGCGCCGGAAGTGACGCACAACATTCCTTGCCGTTTCCAGCAGTTCGCCCATCCCCTGGTAGGTGCGCAGGAACTTCTGCACCACCAGGTTCAGCACGTGGGCAAGACAGGGGATGTGGGTCAGGTTTCCCCTGTGTATTGCGGCAACCAGATTGGCCCCATTGTCGGCCACCACCTCTCCGACTCTGAGGCCTCTGGGGGTCAGCCAAATCCTCTCCTGCTCCTGGAGTTTGGCCAACACATGGGTTGCCGTCAGCTTGGTCTTCCCAAGGCTGACCAAGTGCAGCAGCGCTTGGCAGTGGCGGGCCTTCACGCTGCTGCTGAGGCGGGGGGTTTGGCCAGGTGTGCCGGAGGATGGCAGAGGATCGGAGGAACCTGCTGCAGTTCCCCTGACCCTGCGGGGTGGCACCACCCACTGTGTTGCTGCTGCTGCTGTGCCCGCTGCTGCTCTCCCATCCTCACCCCCTTCCACCAAGCTGACCCAGTGGACAGTGAAGGACAGGTAGCGGCCTGTCCCGAAGCGGCTGCTCCAGGAGTCCATGGTGACGTGGACCCTTTCACCAACCGCGTGCTCCAGCCCTCGCTCCACATTGGCCATCACAAAGCGGTGCAGTGCAGGAATGGCCTTGCGGGAGAAAAAGTGTCTGCTGGGGAGCTGCCAGTCTGGGGCTGCGCAAGCAAGCAGCGCACGAATGTCGCTCCCCTCCTGCACGAGCGTGTACGGCAGGAGTTGGGAGCACATGGCCCGTGCCAGCAAGCCGTTCAGCTGCCGCACGCGACGGCTGCTGGGAGGCAGAGCCCTAACCACCCCCTGGAAGGACTCGCTCAAAAGGCTCTGGCGTGGCCTTTTGCTGACACGGGAATCAGCAGACACAGCAGAGGAGGCCACTGAGGACTGGCTGCCAGAACAGGCCTCAGTTTCGGCGGCAGGAGTTGCAGAGGGGGGAGGAGCAGTGCGTTTCCGCACTCCTGCTGGTGCTGCTGGAGGAGCAGGAGGGCGGGTGGCTGCTGTTGCTGCTGCTGCTGCTGAAGGCTGTGCAGTGATGGGTGTGGTGCCACTGCCAGCACCAGATGCCTTCAGCCTCTGGAACTCCTCATGCTGGTGGAAATGTTTAGCCGCAAGGTGGTTGATGAGCGAGCTGGTGCTGAACTTTAAGGGGTCTGCACCTCTGCTCAACTTCCGCTGACAGTGGTTGCAAGTGGCGTACTTGCTGTACACAGTGGGCATGGTGAAAAAGCGCCAGATTGGTGACAGAAACATCCCCCTACGGCATGGAAGCGCTGCTGCCTGTCTCCCTGTGGTGGTTGGGGGGGGGGCTTGGGTGCGGCTGGTGGTGGTACTGGCTGATGCTGCTGCTGCTGCTGCTGAGCCTGAGACACCAGCAGGGTGTGGGACGCTGCCAATGCTTGCAATGATGCGCCTCCTTGCAAGGCCCACAAGCGCATCCTCCTCCTCCTCCTCAGAGCTGCTGAGGACGACATCCCCTGGAGGTGGTGGCACCCAGTCTCTGTCTGTCACCGGGTCATCATCATCCTCCCCCTCCTGAAACATGTCCTGCTGGGATGAGGACCCCCCAAACTCCTCTCCTGATGCATGGATGGGCTGCTTGACTGTCGCCACAGTCTTGCTGTCCAATCCCTCATCCCCCAAAGTGCCCATCAGCATCTCCTCCTCAAGATCGCCAACAACAGCAGACAATTTACTCATGATGCCTGGGGTCAAAAGACTGCTGAATGACAGGTCGGCGAGTGACGGTGAACTGGCCTCCTCCCCAGACCCTGCTGGGCGGCTGCTGCGAACAGGGGTGGTGGTGGTGGTGAGGGTGGAGGCCTCGGATGCAGAGCTGATGGCGGGCTGCTCATCCTCCGTCATGAGTTGCACCACAGTGTCTGCATCCTTTTCCTCAATGGGACGTTTCCGACCCGGCTGGAGGAAAATGGGAGCAGGTGCTACACGCTGCTGCTGCTGTGTCTCTGCAGCGTGAGTTGCAGATGCTCCTGCTGGGCGGCGCCCAAGGCGTCCACGGCCAGTGGCTATGGGAGGAATGTTAGCCACTGACGCTGCTGCTGCTGCTGCGGAACTGTGCATGGTGGCGCGCCCGCGGCCGCGGCTTGCCACAATGCTGCTCCCTCTCCTCCTGATTCCCTTGCTGCCCTTCCCCTTGCCCAAACCGCGCTGGCTGCCACTTCCAGACATCTTCAATGTTTTGGGCGTATAGACAAAAGTTTTTTAAAAGGGCGGGTGAAAAGTGGGGTACTTTAATGGAGTGGGTTGGTTGGTGAGGTGACTGAGTGAGTGTCCCCTAGTACAGTAAGTAAGTAGTAACAGTCAGGAAGTACAACTAGCAGTTACAATAATCAGTAGTAATCACAAGTAAATTTAGTGTGTGTACACTCAGACAGTGAGTGACCGCACGCAGGAGCTAGTAGCCTATGAACACAGTGACTGAGTGTCCTAGACTCCTAGTACAGTAAGAGTAAGTAGTAACAGTAAGTAGAACTAACTAATTACAATAATCAATCAGCGATCAGAAGGAAATGGAGTGTGGGTGTTGTGTGTACACTCAGACAGTGAGTGACCGCACGCAGGAGCTAGTAGCCTATGAACACAGTGACTGAGTGTCCTAGACTCCTAGTACAGTAAGAGTAAGTAGTAACAGTAAGTAGAACTAACTAATAATCAATCAGCGATCAGAAGGAAATGGAGTGTGGGTGGTGTGTGTACACTCAGACAGTGAGTGACCGCACGCAGGAGCTAGTAGCCTATGAACACAGTGACTGAGTGTCCTAGACTCCTAGTACAGTAAGAGTAAGTAGTAACAGTAAGTAGAACTAACTAATTACAATAATCAATCAGCGATCAGAAGGAAATGGAGTGTGGGTGGTGTGTGTACACTCAGACAGTGAGTGACCGCACGCAGGAGCTAGTAGCCTATGAACACAGTGACTGAGTGTCCTAGACTCCTAGTACAGTAAGAGTAAGTAGTAACAGTAAGTAGAACTAACTAATTACAATAATCAATCAGCGATCAGAAGGAAATGGAGTGTGGGTGGTGTGTGTACACTCAGACAGTGAGTGACCGCACGCAGGAGCTAGTAGCCTATGAACACAGTGACTGAGTGTCCCAGACTCCTAGTACAGTAAGAGTAAGTAGTAACAGTAAGTAGAACTAACTAATTACAATAATCAATCAGCGATCAGAAGGAAATGGAGTGTGGGTGGTGTGTGTACACTCAGACAGTGAGTGACCGCACGCAGGAGCTAGTAGCCTATGAACACAGTGACTGAGTGTCCTAGACTCCTAGTACAGTAAGAGTAAGTAGTAACAGTAAGTAGAACTAACTAATAATCAATCAGCGATCAGAAGGAAATGGAGTGTGGGTGGTGTGTGTACACTCAGACAGTGAGTGACCGCACGCAGGAGCTAGTAGCCTATGAACACAGTGACTGAGTGTCCTAGACTCCTAGTACAGTAAGAGTAAGTAGTAACAGTAAGTAGAACTAACTAATAATCAATCAGCGATCAGAAGGAAATGGAGTGTGGGTGGTGTGTGTACACTCAGACAGTGAGTGACCGCACGCAGGAGCTAGTAGCCTATGAACACAGTGACTGAGTGTCCTAGACTCCTAGTACAGTAAGAGTAAGTAGTAACAGTAAGTAGAACTAACTAATTACAATAATCAATCAGCGATCAGAAGGAAATGGAGTGTGGGTGGTGTGTGTACACTCAGACAGTGAGTGACCGCACGCAGGAGCTAGAAGCCTATGAACACAGTGACTGAGTGTCCTAGACTCCTAGTACAGTAAGAGTAAGTAGTAACAGTAAGTAGAACTAACTAATTACAATAATCAATCAGCGATCAGAAGGAAATGGAGTGTGGGTGGTGTGTGTACACTCAGACAGTGAGTGACCGCACGCAGGAGCTAGTAGCCTATGAACACAGTGACTGAGTGTCCTAGACTCCTAGTACAGTAAGAGTAAGTAGTAACAGTAAGTAGAACTAACTAATTACAATAATCAATCAGCGATCAGAAGGAAATGGAGTGTGGGTGGTGTGTGTACACTCAGACAGTGAGTGACCGCACGCAGGAGCTAGTAGCCTATGAACACAGTGACTGAGTGTCCTAGACTCCTAGTACAGTAAGAGTAAGTAGTAACAGTAAGTAGAACTAACTAATAATCAATCAGCGATCAGAAGGAAATGGAGTGTGGGTGGTGTGTGTACACTCAGACAGTGAGTGACCGCACGCAGGAGCTAGTAGCCTATGAACACAGTGACTGAGTGTCCTAGACTCCTAGTACAGTAAGAGTAAGTAGTAACAGTAAGTAGAACTAACTAATTACAATAATCAATCAGCGATCAGAAGGAAATGAAGTGTGGGTGTTGTGTGTACACTCAGACAGTGAGTGACCGCACGCAGGAGCTAGTAGCCTATGAACACAGTGACTGAGTGTCCTAGACTCCTAGTACAGTAAGAGTAAGTAGTAACAGTAAGTAGAACTAACTAATTACAATAATCAATCAGCGATCAGAAGGAAATGGAGTGTGGGTGGTGTGTACACTCAGACAGTGAGTGCCCGCACGCAGGAGCTAGTAGCCTATGAACACAGTGACTGAGTGTCCTAGACTCCTAGTACAGTAAGAGTAAGTAGTAACAGTAAGTAGAACTAACTAATTACAATAATCAATCAGCGATCAGAAGGAAATGGAGTGTGGGTGTGTGTACACTCAGACAGTGAGTGCACGCACGCAGGAGCTAGTAGCCTATGAACACAGTGACTGTCTGACTGAGTGTCCTAGACTCCTAGTACAGTAAGAGTAAGTAGTAACAGTAAGTAGAACTAACTAATTACGATAATCAATCAGCGATCAGAAGGAAATAGAGTGTGTGTTGTGTGTGTACACTCAGACAGTGAGTGCAGTGCGCACACGCAGGAGCTAGTAGCCTATATGAACAGTGACAGTGAGTGTCCCTACGGGTACAGTAAGAGTAAGTAAGTACAACTAACTAACAATAATCTATCAGTAATCAGAAGGAAATAGAGTGTGTGTACACACAGACAGTGAGTGAGTGCACACACGCAGGAGCTAGCTAGTAGCCTATAAACAGTGACAGTCAGTGAGTGTCCTACTCCTAGTACAGTATAACTACAATACTATTAGTAAAGGACAGCAGAAATACTGGTATAGATGAGAGAAATAAACAGAGGACAGCTGCCCACAGAGGCAAGGCCCCCCTGAGGCCTAAACCTGTAAGCTTGCAGCAGCTGCCTGTCTCTAATGTAACACACAAGCTACTAACTAAAATACAATGTCTATCTAACTAACAACAATATAGGTGTATATGGCAGGTGTAGGTGAGCAAAAACGCTAGGTAAATGATCACAATAGAGCACTTGCTAAGCCAAAGCACAAAGGAGCAACTCTCTCTCTGTACAAGTCTCAGGCAAGCATGGAGAAACGGAACATGGCGGCCGCTATTTATAGGGTAGGGGCTGGCCAGGGTCCCCCTCTGTGATTGGCTGCCGTCAGAGGGCCTGGGAGCCCTCTGATTGGCTCTAAGGACATCAATCTGGGCTATGACGCTATTCGAGCTCGGTACCGAGCTCGAATAGCGCCGTTTGCTCGAATAGCTCGAATAGTGAATGGGCTATTCGAGTGTACTCGGATAGCCCATTCGAATAGCTACAGCTATTCGGAGCTCGAATACCGAGCTCGGATAGCTGAAAAAGAGCTCGAATATTCGAGCTACTCGAATATTCGAGCTCTGCTGAGCACCACTGAACAGGTATACAGTGGCGGGTCCACTGAACAGAACAGGTATACAGTGGCGGGTTCACAGAACAGGTATACAGTGGCGGGTCCACTGAACAGAACAGGTATACAGTGGCGGGTTCACAGAACAGGTATGCAGTGGCAGGATCACTGAACAGGTATGCAGTGGCAGGATCACTGAACAGGTATGGAGTGGCAGGATCACAGTACAGGTATGCAGTGGGCTGAGGGCTCACTGAACAGAACAGGTATGCAGTGGCAGGATCACTGAACAGGTATGGAGTGGCAGGATCACAGTACAGGTATGCAGTGGGCTGAGGGCTCACTGAACAGAACAGGTATGCAGTGGCAGGATCACTGAACAGGTATGCAGTGGCAGGATCACTGAACAGGTATGCAGTGGCAGGATCACAGTACAGGTATGCAGTGGGCTGAGGGCTCACTGAACAGAACAGGTATGCAGCCAGGAAGAAGTTAAGCCTAACTAATCTTTCCCTATATGAGAGACTGCAGCAGCTTGCCCTACTCTCACTAATGCAGGCACACGAGTGGCCGTAATGGCCGCCGCTGCCTGCCTTATATAAGGGGGGGTGGGGCTCCAGGGGCTAGTGTAGCCTAATTGGCTACACTGGGCCTGCTGACTGTGATGTAGAGGGTCAAAGTTGACCCTCAGTGCATTATGGGGCGAACCGAACTTCTTCCGCAAAAGGTTCGCGTGCGGTACCCGCACGCGAACCACCTACGTTCGCGCGAACCACGTTCGCCGGCGAACCGTTCGGCCCAACTCTATGTGTAATACAATTTCAATCGCGAAAATAGCGAAAACTAAAAGGCTTAGGGTGGCGGTTTATATATCATTGGAGAGAGGAGAAAGAGAGCTTTAAAATGATATGCATCTTTCCATAGTTTCTGAACTGCTCGGAGTCCCTTTAAGTAGAAAAATACATATATTTACACAGATCTGTACATCAGTCCTGAAAGAGGGACAACTGAGGAAGAAAGAGGCACAGAGGGATTGGTTCCCAAAGAGTAACTGTCCCTCTGAAAAAGGGACACTAGGGAGATGTGAATAAGAAGCAAACAGCAAAAGGTCTATTGCAATGAACAGGCCCATGCGCGGATATGTTTTAGCTGAACTCATATTGGCATAGTTTTTAGCAATGTTTGTGTTGCCTGACCATCATTTACATATACAGGCAGCCAACGTTCCTTCCCTGCATCCCATAATGCACTTTTTTGCTCACTTAAAATGTCACATCTGATGCCTTGGAGTCCAATTATGTAATTAAGATCAATTAAACTAAATTGTCAGAATATTATTTAATGCAAACCTTAACACACCCTAGACATTTAGTATGTCCCTTTAGCTATAATCTCCAGGACACGGTAGAATAATTTACATTTTACTTACTAAAAATACCTACACATCTAAAATTAACTATTTCCCTCCCACACTCCCCCAGGGTACCCAAACACATCTATCTATCGATATATATATATATTATAATAATTTACATAAAAAATATATTTAGGCTACTTTCACAGTGGGACGTTGCGTTTTGATGCGACGTTAAAGTCGCAACGCAAACTAGCAACGCAACGTCCCAAAAATGTCACAACGCAGCTCTATGCCCTGTTATCGTCGCATACAGTAGGCATACAGGCAATGAAAAGTATGCTTCCAGGTCATTACTGAGCATGTGCAAACAGTCCAACGCAGCGAATAAAGTGTATAACACACAGCATGCAGCACTTTCTAATAATGCTACACGTTACACACAAACGCAACGTATGCACTGTGAATGTCGCACAGACTTAATATTGCTGTGCGTTACTCAGTCCACGTTAAAACTTTTTATAACGTGCGACTTTAACTTCGCACTGTGAAAGAGACCTAATAGTTGCCTCAGGGACTGAACTTTTTTTAATAGAAAAGAGGGTATATAACTAGTAATGGAGGCAAAGCTAAAAAAATGCACCTTTATTTCCAAATAAAATATTGCCCAATACATTGTACTAGGGAAATATTTTAAACGTTGCAATAACCGGGACAAATGGGCACATAAAATGTGTGGGTTTTATCCACAGTAGAACATTTTATTTTAAGTGACTGCTGCTGGTCTTCTCCTCTCTGCATAGCCGGTATACACACGCTGCTTCCTGTTTAGCAGGAAGCAGTGTGTGTCAGCGTCTATGCCGAGAGGAGAAGACCATCGGCAAGTGAGCGGCGATGGGAAACAGGGAGGTGAGGGGCTTTATACAGCGCTTCCCTGCGCATTGCTCTGCAGTCCGAGGGGGGAGCACGGAGGGCGGCCCGGGGAGAGGAAGGAAGGGAGAGGTCGGGCTGCCCTCCCCGCGGCTGCGGCTCCCCCCTCCATTATGCGGTGGGGGGGGGGAGGGGTGGCACTTACCTACCTACCTACCTATACTGGGTGGCAGCTACCTATCTAACCTATACTGGGGGGCAGCTCCTACACTAGGGGCACCTACCTAATATAACCTGTACTGGGGGGCAGCTACCTATCTAACCTATATTGGGGGGCAGCTACCTATCTAACCTATACTGGGGGGCAGCTACCTATCTAACCTACAATGGGGGGCACCTACCTAATCTAACCTGTACTGGGGGGCCCTTACCTAATCTTACCTGTAGTGGGTTGCAGCCACCTATCTAACCTATACTGGGGGGCAGCTACCTATCAAACCTATACTGGGGGGCAGCCACCTATCTAACCTATACTGGGGGCACCTACCTATCTAACCTATACTGGGGGGCAGCTCCTACACTGGGGGCACCTACCTAATATAACCTGTACTGGGGGGCAGCTACCTATCTAACCTATATTGGGGGGCAGCTACATATCTAACCTATACTGGGGGGCAGCTACCTATCTAACCTACAATGGGGGGCACCTACCTAATATAACCTGTACTGGGGGGCCCTTACCTAATCTAACCTGTAGTGGGTTGCAGCCACCTATCTAACATATACTGGGGGGCAGCTACCTATCAAACCTATACTGGGGGGCAGCCACCTATCTAACCTATACTGGGGGCACCTACCTATCTAACCTATACTGGGGGCACCTACTTATCTAACCTGCATTGGGGGCACCTACCTACCTAGCTAGCCTATACTGGTGGCAACTATTCTGGCTGGATCCATCTGAAAATGGCACCTGCGAATAATGGTGCGCGGTGTTGCCGCTAATCCGTTTGCCGCTTATCGCTATTTACCGTTAAAGCCTTATTGTTATTTAACGTTAAAACCTTATTGTTATTTAGCGTTAAAGCCTTATCGTTATTTAGCGTTAACACACAGAACCCTCTGTGTACCTATCCCTAACCCCTAAACCCCCCCTGGTGGTGCCTAACCCTAACACCCCCCTGGTGGTGCCTAACCCTAACACCCCCCTGGTGGTGCCTAACCCTAACACCCCCCTGGTGGTGCCTAACCCTAACACCCCCCTGGTGGTGCCTAACCTTAAGACCCCCCTGGTGGTGCCTAACCCTAAGACCCCCCTGGTGGTGCCTAACCCTAAGACCCACCTGGTGGTGCCTAACCCTGAGACCCCCCCCAGTGGTGCCTAATCCTAACCTTGACAGTGTTACATTAAATCCATTCACCGTTTTGCAGTTAAATAACGTCTGTTGTTTGGCAAATGAATGGCACTATTGATAAATAACGTTAGTTTGTGCCGTTTCTCTTCTTTTTTCCCTGTGCGCCATTATTATGCAGTACTAACGATAAATAGCGATAAGCGTATCTTTTTAATGCGGCGCCATTCTTATGCATAGGCAATGTGCGCCATTATTCACTGATCAGATTCTGGCTACCTATATTAGCCCACTGCCTTACTGTTACACAGTTACATTACTGTTAGCTCCGCCCATGTGATGTCATGACCACACCCATTTTTCGCCGCGGCGCAGTGCATTTTGGGGGGGTTCGGTAAATTATCTGCACCGGGTGTAAAATAGCCGAGCTACGCCACTGTGGCCAATCACAATGCTTTGTGCTGTATGAGGATGCTGTAATTGGAGAACTGTTCCCTATGATGTTTCCTGCTGGGTCACCTAAAGTAGACTGGCACTGATCCATCTCTGGACACAGAAAAACCTATTTTTCTCCTGACTACTAAATATAAGCCCACCTACCAACCAAATCCCCCAGTCTCTCAAACTCATACCTTAACCTCCTTAGCAGTAACCCAGAGTCAGGCTTGGGGTTGGAAATCCGCATCTCAGAACGGTAACCCTGAGCCTGACCCGTAGTGACTGCCAAAAGGTTACTGCAGAGCATAGCGCGTAGTGGGCGTTTCAACTCTCCTCCCTCAGGATCCAGATGCCAGCAGCCATTTTCCTTCCTGTCTTCGAAGGCTCTGCATCCCCTTGGTGACATTGCCATCTGTCATCATGATGACAGTTGGTGATCTCTCTATAGCAGTGCTTCTCAAACCTGTCCTCGTGACTCCCCAACGGTGCATGTTTTGCAGGCAACCTCACCTATGCACAGGTGGGGTAATTAGTGTCTCGCCAAAGTTGATTCCATGTAGCTAAGATGAATTACCCCACCTGTGCATAGGTGAGGTTGCCTACAAAACATGCACTGTTTGGGAGTCAAGAGGACAGGTTTGAGAAACACTGCACTATAGGGTTACATCGCCACCCAGAGGATGGAGGGAAAACTGCACTGCTGGATCCCAGGGAGGTAAGTGCAGGGGCTGCTACAGACTCTTTGGGGGTATGATTTTTTTTATTGCTTTTAGGGGCTAAAAGCACATGAAAAAAAGTGTACTGGTTTCAGACCCTAAAATCAGGAAGGAATCATACCGCCAGGGAGGTTAATCCCACTGGACTGTAATATCTGTATAACTTGAATTATTGTATTATTTTTTATGATTCTGATATGCCCCTGCCCTTCACTCTCCTGTGCTTTCTTTATAGCACTCCTCGTCTCTCTGTCTCTGACCCTCCACTTTCTCCCGTTCATCTCTGGCACTTTCCTCTCTCCTCCCGTTGGGCTCCCTCTCTTGTGCAGCTCAGCACAATTCTTCCCCCGTCTCCAACTCCATGCATAAGAATGCATTCTTCTGTGAACTAAGACCCCGGCTTTTAACTTAGCTGTAGGGATAACAGTTGTGCCTGGATGAGTGAATCTGTGAATGCATTTGTTTGAACATTTGCATGCGTGAGTGCGAGGGGTTAATAGATTTTTTACTGTTTTCTAGCCACACCCCGTTCAGCACCTCGCTTTCCTTAATAACTTATACTGGAAAATTGAATACTTACCTTTCGGCAATTTTCCTTTCCTGGTGCATCTCCATGACAGCATACTATTGGGCAGTACTTCCTCTCTGACTGCCTATTAGGACCTCCCTAAATCTTTAAATGGCTACTCTCCACCCCTCTCTCCATTCCTTGTCATAGCCGAGACGGCCATGGGTGGGGCCGTATGCTGTCATGGAGATGCACCAGGAAAGGAAAATTGCCGAAAGGTAAGTATTCAATTTTCCAGTTCCCCTGGTGCCTCCATGACAGCATACTATTGGGCCCTAACTAGTAATGAAAAAGAAGGGCGGGAACAAATTGAATGCTACACACACTTTAATGAGGAAATATACAATGAAACATATATTTTAGTCAATTGCATTAACAGCTGCGGAAATTACTGACTTTCCATATCCTGCTGTAGATAAAGCCGCCGGCTCTATCTTATAATGAGAAATAAAGGTATGACTCGTTGACCAGTTAGCAGCTCTACATATAGTCTCCATGGATGCATTCCCCTGAGCTGCCCAAGAGGCTGACATCCCTCTTGTCGTATGTGCAGATACCACTTTAGGAATCTGTAGTCCTTTGGCTTTATAAGCTCTTTGTATCACTGCCACCAGCCAAGCTGCTATAGTTCTTACTGCAGCAGCCTGCCCTCTTCTATAACCAAGTGGCACTATGAATAATCTTTCAGAATTTCTGAATGTCTTTGTTCTCTCTATATACTCCTGTAATAAAGATACTGGATCCAAGGGATGGGGTGAGTCCCCGTCCTCTCTGTTGATATATCTTGGCAAAGTCCACTCCTGATTAAAATGTTTTGGCGTTGCCACCTTTGGAACAAAAGAATGTACTGGGTAAAGTACTACCCTGTCTGTGAAAAATTCTGTAAATGGCGTCTGACTGCTTAGAGCCTGGAGCTCAGATACTCGCCTTCCTGATGTTATTGCAACTATAAACGCTGTCTTAAGCGTCAAGTCTTTTAATGAACAGTTCTGTACTGGAACAAACGGTTCTCCTGATAGAAACTGCAGAACTAGGGGAAGGTCCCAGCTTGGGAACCTAGGAGTTCTTGGCGGCCTTATCTTTAAGGATGCTTTAAAGAATTGTTTTATTAACGGCTCTTCTGCCCATGGTTGACCAAGTATTGTAGACAATGCCGAAATGTGCCCTCTCAATGTACTATGTGCTAATCCCATCTCTAACCCCCTATTTAGGAATAATAAGATGTTTGCAGTGTCTGGTTTAAGGGGGTCAAACTTAAAGGGACTCCGAGCAGTGCAGAAACTATGGAAAGATGCATATCATTTTAAAGCTCTGTTTCTCCTCTTTCCAATGATATATAAACCGCCGCCCTACGCCTTTTAGTTTTCGCTATTTTCGCTATTGAAATTGCCGCGGCCGCAATTTCAACCGCGAAAATAAAGAAAACTAAAAGGCGTAGGGCAACGATTTAGGTGTCACCAGAAAGAGGAGAAAGAGAGCTTTAAAATGATATCCATCTTTCCATAGTTACATTGTATTACACAGGCCGACTTTTTCTGCTGAATGGAGCTGCTGACACTGGGGAAAGTGTCGTCCTGTGTAATACAAGTAACTATGGAAAGATGGATATCATTTTAAAGCTCTCTTTCTCCTCTTTCTGGCGACACCTAAATCGTCGCTCTATGCCTTTTAGTTTTCTTTATTTTCGCGGTTGAAATTGCGGCCGCGGCAATTTCAATAGCGAAAATAGCGAAAACTAAAAGGCGTAGGGCGGCGGTTTATATATCATTGGAAAGAGGAGAAAGAGAGCTTTAAAATGATATGCATCTTTCCATAGTTTCTGCACTGCTCGGAGTCCCTTTAAATTCCTCTGCAAATTTCGTGAAACGTTGCCAAACTCTGTCATAAGATGCCATAGTCGTAGGCTTTCTTGCCGCTAATAACGTAGCCACCACCTGCTGCGGACAACCTGATTCTAATAACCTAGCCCTTTCAATCTCCAGGCCATGAGGGACAGTTTTTGAGGACTTGGATGGTAGAACTCTCTCTGACTCAAAAGATCCTGTTTGTCCGGTAACTTGAGAGGCGTTTCCGTATTCATCTGCATTATGAGCGGAAACCAAGGTCTCTTCGGCCAGTATGGTAGGACTGCTACTACCACCTTGCTGGAGGCTCTTAACTTCAACAGAAACCTGTGAATCAATGGCACTGGTGGAAAGGCATATGCCAGAGCAAACGTCCACTGTTGACATAGGGCATCCACACCGGCAGATCTCTGCATCTGATACCTTGAATAAAACTTGGGGAGCATGCTGTTCTGCCTGGTAGCAAACAAATCCATCTCTAAACCTTTCCACCTCTGGGCTATCATCACAAATACTGATTGATTGAGAGACCACTCGTTGTTGTCTATCTTGTGTCGTGAAAGCTGATCTGCTTGAACATTGTGACGCCCTGGAAGATAGACTGCTGATATATTCTGTAGATATTTTTGTGCCAGTGTCAAGATGGGGAACACCTCCTCCATCAGATGAAGACTGTGTGTCCCCCCTTGTCTCTTTACATATGACACTGCCGCTTGATTGTCCATTCGAAGGAGGACTGATTGACCTGTAACTAAAGGGAGAAAGGCTAATAAAGCTTGAAGAGCAGCTCTTAGCTCCAGAACGTTGGACACTAGATGAGCAGTTGGAAAGTCCCATACTCCCTGTATAGCCCAGTCTCTGTATATTGCACCCCAGCCATGCTGGCTGGCATCCGTTGTTATCACCTGCCAATCCGGTAGCTGCAAACTGTGTCCCTTCTGTAGATTGTCCTTGTTGATCCACCATGTTAGACTTGTCCTCATGAAGGGTGTGACTGATAATACTTGATTCAAATCTGTCAAATTCCATTGTCTTAAGACTCCCCACTGGAAGGCCCTCATGTTCCAGTGCGACCACTTCACCAACGGAATGGTTGAAGCCATGGATCCCAAGACCTTCAGGGCCTGTCTGGCCGATATTTTCCGACACTCTTGAATGACAGTTAACTGTCGGCTCAATTTCATTATCTTGTCTCCTGGTAACTGGACTATCCCTAACCTTGTACAGAACTCTGCTCCCAGGAAAACTAAACACTGTGTCGGCTGAGGTTGACTCTTTTGTAGATTCAAGATCCATCCAAATTTCTGAAGGGTTTGTATTGTGTAGTCTCTGTGCCTGATTAATATCTCTCTGGTCTGCGCCACTATCAGGATATCGTCCAAATAGTGTAGTATCCTTACCTTGTCCTCTCTGAGGCGTGCAATTATAGGAAGTAAGACCTTCGTAAAAGTCCTGGGAGAGGTACAGAGACCAAAAGGTAGGCATGAGAACTGCAGGTGGACATCTTCCACTACAAAACGCAAATAACTTTGATATGAAGGATGGACTGGTACGTGAAAGTAAGCATCTCTGAGGTCTATGGAACACATCCAATCGTTTATCTGTATTGCAAGGATCACCGTCTGTAAAGACTCCATCTTGAAACGGGGAATTCTTATATGATTGTTCAACTGTCTGAGGTCTAATATTGGTCGCCAATCTCCCGACTTCTTCTTGATTAGAAACATGGGAGAATAGAATCCCTGATTTTGCTGACCTAGTGGCACTCGGGTCACTGCGCCCTGTTGTAACAGTTTTACTACATAATCCCAGAGTATCCGCCTTTTGTGTCTTGCTGCAGGCAACTTCGTTATGCTTAGATGAGGTAATAATGGTCTCTTTTTGAAAGCCCAAGTGTGCCCCTTGTTATAGTCTTTATGAGCCAAGGCTCTGAAAATTCTTCCGCCCAAATGTGACCAAATAGGGTTAGCCTGGCACCTACTCTCTCCACCTGGGCGGGCGTTATCTCAAAAAGACTTCTGATTTTGTGAGGACGACTGTGGAGCTCTAGTCTTTGCTACCTTCAGAAATGACGATTGTGTACCCTTCCAGCTTCGTCTAAAGGATCTACCGGGCTTATAGGATCTAGCATCTCTATATCTCTCTGATTCTTGTTTCTTGTTTGCATAAAACCTCTGTCTACCAAATTTCCTGTCTTGAGGGATAAGCCCCGACTTACCCCCTGTGACACGTGAGATGGCTGTGTCCATCTTAGGCCCAAACAAGTTTTGTCCATCATATGGTATCTTTGTCCAGGCTTGTTTGGATGAGGGATCCGCTGCCCAGGGCTTCAACCACAAGGCCCTCTTTGCCATGGTAGAATATAACATTGTGCGGCCCACACATCTTAGGGTATCTACAGCTGCCTCACCCATAAAGTCCGCCGTTAGGCGCAATTCATCCAAAGCAGTTATAATTATATCTTGATCCAATCCTCTTCTTACTGCACTCTCTACATTATTTATCCATACCTTGCATGCTTTAGCTATAGCAGACAACGCTATGGCAGGTCTAGCCGTCTCTCCTGCTGAGAGATAATTCCTTTTTAGTTCAATATCAATTTGACGATCCATCAAATCACGAAATGACACCGCATCCTCTAATGGCAACGTGACATTCCTAGCCAACTTCATCACAGATGCATCCACAACTGGGTAACATTCAAACATTCTCTCATCCTGTGCCTCTAAAGGATACAACTTCTTCAACCTATTCCTTAGAGAGGGTTTTTTAACAGGCTTCTCCCATTCCTGTAACACTACCTCCTTAATTTCCTCCATCATAGGGAAAGCAGTAGTCTTCTTATCCAGGTGTTTATAATACCTTCTACGTTTAGAACCTGAATCATCTTTTTCAATATCTTCCCACTCTAATGCTTCCTTCACTTGACGTACAAACGGCTTGACTAACGCAAAGTCAAACCCAGTTTCCTCTTCTGACCCCTCTGAGTCCTCAGAATCATCACTTCTGCTATATCCTACTCTTCTGCCCCCAGTTGGCAACAATACATTATCCTGAGTTTGCATATTCATCTCTGCAACAGTGTCTTTAACTACTTTTTTAATTATAGTTGTAACATCCATATTATCATTGGACACCTCAGTAAAGCAGACTTCACACATCATTTTCCCTTACCTTCTAGAATCCCGGTGCTCTTTTTTAGAACTGCGCCCCATAATGGTAGCTGCAAAAACAGAGCAAAACCCCTATTAGAGACTGCTCTTATCTCACCACCTTTTAGGCAGTGAGACAACACATTCTTATATTGCTATGTGCCACAGCCTCTTACCTTTAACAGCAGACAAACAAGTTCCCCCTCTGTAGCACCTCCGCGACCGTCCCTTCGGTCTCTGCAAGCTCCAGCTCTCAGGACGTCCGCCACACCGCCTTGCGTGCGGCTCACCGCACTCCTAAATGACGTCAGCGGCTGTCTCCGCTCTTTTCCCACATTAAAGATGGCCGCCGGACTTCCGCCCACACTCCGGAACCGCCCCTAAGCCTTCGCTATAGGTCAGTCGGCTCAACAGACCTAGTGACAATGCGCACTTGTGCACAGCGGCGCCCGAAGCAGCCCAAACAGGTAGTCCTTGTTTAAAGACACCTTTTAGTCATAAGAGCACCCAAAAAAGGCTCTCTACCTCATATACTAATTAGTAAGCCAGATAGAGACTCTAGTCAGGAGAGGCATAGAACCTGACTAGTTACTGCAAGCAGCGTTGTAAGGGTAAGATCCAGGGAATCCTACAGCCGTCGAGGACAAAAAAAGGAATGGAGAGAGGGGTGGAGAGTAGCCATTTAAAGATTTAGGGAGGTCCTAATAGGCAGTCAGAGAGGAAGTACTGCCCAATAGTATGCTGTCATGGAGGCACCAGGGGAATAATGTCCTAACTAGAGGCGATGTGCCTGGATATATGTATTTTTTCTAACTCCATGTCCCCACCTACCCAAGGTGCTATCCAATCTCCAGAGATGCTCTGGGGAGGTGGAGTCACAGAGGAGGAGCCATTGTCCTCAGTGTCGGACTGGGAGCTGGAAAAGCTGAGGAAATCCACTTGCTGGCCAAGCAGCAGTAATCAGGTGTTGCTGCCCACAGTGAAGACTTGCTGCAGGTTTCTATTGGGAGTGATAACACAGAGTTAGGCCTAGTGTACACCAGAGCGTTTCTGCTGCGGTTTGCGATCAGCTTGCGGGTGCGGATCCGCTTGGGTAATGTATTTCAATGGGCTGGTGCACACCAGAGCGGGAGGTGTTTTGCAGAAACACATACTCTCGGGCTGCTGCAGATTTTGGATTGCGGAGACGTTTCTGCCTCAACATGAAGTAAAGTATAGGAAAAACGCAAACCGCTCTGAAAAACGGCACTTCAGAGCGGTTTGCCAGGCGTTTTTTGTTACAGTAGCTGTTCAGTAACAGCTTTACTGTAACAATACATGAAATCTACTACACCAAAAACGCTTCACAAAACCGCAAAACGCAAGCTGAAACGCTACAGAAAAAGAAAAAAAAGCGTTTCAAAATCTGCTAGCATTTTGCGGATCTGCTAGCATTTTGCGGATCTGCTAGCATTTTGCGGATCTGCTAGCGGTTTTTGGTGTGCACCAGGCCTTACTGCTGCTTAGCCAGCAGGTGGATTTCCCCAGTTTTTACACCTCCCAGTCCGACACTGATTGTCCTTGAAAATGGTTTTGGGAAGCTGGGGAAGGAGTAACTTGGATCATATTACTAGGTGGTAGCAGGATTCAGGTACCCTGGGTCACACTATGAGGGTACAGAGGAAAGCTATAATACCCCATATCCCAAAAAGTACCCAATGTAACATAATCTGTAGTGCTAAAGCTGGCAGGAAAACAGTAGATTTCTGTGACACTATTCATCACAAGAGATCTCATTTGCATAAGAAGGCATTAATGTCTACAATCTGTCAATGAGCTCATATTCAGGCATTCATCGTATAGAATGTTGTAGTCAGAAGGGCTGTTCTTACTTAGGCACTTCAATTAGGTAAAACGTCTCAAAGAAAGAAATAATACATTAACGCCCCCATTCACTATTATGAATAAGTTTGGTAGTTCGACACAAAGGTAAAAATCTTAAAGTTTTGATCTATAATCCCCGACTCAGCAGAATTAAAGGAACCCTATAGTGGGAGTAACATGGAGATCACTGCTAAACTCACTTAAAGCAAACCTGAAGTGAAAATAAACTTATGAGATAATGAATTGTATGTGTAGTACAGCTAAGAAATAGAACATTTATAGCAAAGAAAAGAGTGGAGTCAGCTGGAGGTTTCAGAGGAAGAAATAAGGCTACACAATGTACACTGATGGTGTACAGGCTAGCAATGCATTCTCTTGCTATGGAGGGCATAGGAGCGATGATGAGGGGCACAGTGGAGTGGCTTCTGGTGGGCGAGGTAAATAGAGAGAACAATGTTCTCTGGTGTCTGACGTCTGGTATGCCGGAACATTAGGCAAAGTTTGGGGGCTTGTACACACACTAGATTCTCATCTAGTGTATGTATGTTGCGTAGCCTCCCTTGCAGTATGGACGAGCTGAGTTCGTCCAGCAAAAACTTGCAAAAAATGTTAATGACGAGCTGAGCTCGTCCATGCCGACAGGGAGATTTCCTGTTTCTCTGCCCCGCCGGCTGCAATTTTTTCTTATCAGAGGGATTCCCCAGGATGGCTGGATGCCTGACTGCACGCTGTGGGTAGCGATCTGTGCTACCCACAGCGTGCAGAACAAGCATCCAGCCACCCTAGGGAATCCCTGGGCAGCCAGCGGGGCAGAGAATGTGCGGGGGATCCCCCTTGTATGTGGAGGCTGTGCTGGCGGGGGATCCCCCTCTGTGCGGGCGGGGGGAATCCCTTTATATGGTGGCTGTTGCGGGCCGGGGATCCCCCTCTGTGCGGGCGGGGGGATCCCCCTTCTATTGTGGCTGTTGCGGGCGGCCTATCTCCCTCCTCCCCCTCCCTCCCGATGTCCCCCCTCCCGATCTCCCCCCCCCTCTCTAAGCCCATTGAGTAAATAGATTTACTCACCGAAGGCTTTCTCCAGCGACGGCAGCAGCACTTCCTCCTCCATCTCCGAAGTCCCGGTCTCTGTACAGTTACATTACGAGACTTGGTGACGTCAGAGAACGAGACTTCGGAGATGGAGGAGGAAGTGCTGCTGCCGTCGCTGGAGAAAGTCCTCGGTGAGTAAATCTAATTACTCAATGGGCTTAGAGGGGGGGGGGGGGGGAGGACATCGGGAGGGAGGGGGAGGAGGGAGATAGGCCGCCCGCAACAGCCACAATAGAAGGGGGATCCCCCCACCCGCACAGAGGGGGATCCCCCTCCCGCAACAGCCACAATAGAAGGGGGATCCCCCCGCCCGCCCAGAGGGGGATCCCCTGCCCGCAACAGCCACCATATAAAGGGGTTCCCCCCGCCTGCACAGAGGGGGATCCCCCGCCAGCACAGCCTCCACATACAAGGGGGATCCCCCGCACATTCTCTGCCCCGCTGGCTGCCCAGGGATTCCCTAGGGTGGCTGGATGCTTGTTCTGCACGCTGTGGGTAGCACAGATCGTTACCCACAGCGTGCTGGGGGGGGGGGGGGAGGATCGGGAGGGGGACATCTGGCTACCTTTAAATCTGGCTAAACACCTGGCTCACTATATACCTGGCTAAACATCTGGCTCACTATATACCTGGCTAAACATCTGGCTCGCTATATACCTGGCTAAACATCTGGCTCACTATATACCTGGCTAAACATCTGGCTCGCTATATACCTGGCTAACTATACTTGGCTAACTATACCTGGCTGCACATCTGGCTAACTATACCTGGCTGCACATCTTCTACCTATACATCTGGGTCTTATACTCACCATTGGCATGCTGATCCCTCATCGCGTACCTCTGATAGCTTCCCCAGTGTCTTCTTCCATGTCCCTTGGCGGATTTTGCTTCTTTCTCAGCGATCACATGTCCCCCGTTGATCGGCGTTGATGACACCAGGGTCACACAGCGTCATCAACATCTTGCAGAAAACACTTTTTTTTTTTAAATTGAATTCAATACAATAATCTGTATTAAATTTAATATTAAAAAAAATTGGTTGCAAAAAAAAATGGTTGCAAATTATTGGTAATTAATTGAAACACTTTTTGCACGGAAATCCTGGGGAAACTGAACGCCAGGGTGGTTAAAGAGAACCAGAGATGAAGCACCCTCTTGTATTTTACCTTATAAATCAGTGGGAACATGACAGTAAACACCTAATCTGCTCTTTGTTTCATTGTTCTCTGTTTAATCTGACTTTTCTCACCTCTGATAAGAATCCCCGACTGAGCACTCAGTCTGACTTTGCTACGGAAAGATTATAGCTGAGTCTGTCTTCTCTGGTGTGTTTTCAAGCCCAAGCCTGCCCCCTTGTGGCTCTGCTATAATGACTCAGCTATAATTATTCCCTGCAAAGCCAGACTGAATGCTCAGTCCGGGATTCTTATCACAGCTGATAACAGACACTTTTAGCAGTGAGGATGAAAGAGAGCAGGGTAGGTGTTTTCTCTAATGTTCTTACTGATATATTTGGTAAAGTACACAAGGGTGCTTAGTCTCTGGTTCCCTTTAAAGAGACACTGAAGTCTCTTTTTTTTTACCTTATTTTCTTACCTTATACCTTATTTTCTTATAAAGTCCTCATCAGCATTAAATTCTAAGTGGATTCATCCCATTCCTGCGGCAGAACAAGTGATTTATTGCCCAGAAATAGCTCTGCAGATTTCCACGGCTTTGCAGTTCGCAGATGTTGCTGCCCGGAGGAGGCAGAGCTTTGCGCCGTAGCTCTGCCTCCTATCCAGTCAATCAGATTGATTGATCAGAATCAATGAAAGAAGACTAGGAGAGGCGGAGATCGGCAGAGATTGAGTGGAGAGGAGGCAGAGCTACTGCGCAAAGCTCTGCCTCTACCAGGAAGACAAAGCTGCGAGCCCAGGAACTTTGCAGGGCTATTTCTGGGCAATAAATCACTGTGCTCCTGCGCGTGCACCGGTTTAAAAAGGAATGATTGCTGCTGTAGCCAATAGGGATGGTCGGAAATAGTAATTTTCGCTTCTGCGGAAAATCCGCTTTCCACCATTGTTGATTACCACTACCGATTCCGCTTTCCGCCAATGCGGATTTTTGCTGAAATTTCCATCGACTTTAACATCGATTTTCTCAAAAACTACAAGTTCTTTTTGAAATTTTTCCCCTCTTGTTCCCACTCATCTGCTAAACATACCCTGAAAATTTGGTGTTACTAGCACCTATGGGGGCTTTGCTATTAACCTCTCAAGTCGGCGGCCATTGACTGTAAAAGCGGAAAATCTGCATTTCCGATATGCAATGATTTGATGACAATCAGAAGACTCAGAGAGTGGGGATTTAGGCAGAAATTTCTGAATTCTCTGATTGGCTTTTTCCTTCTGAGTCTTCTGATTTGCTTAAAATTAAAATTTTTCGCAACAAATGATTTTTTTTTTTGCGATATCACGTTACATCGTTTAACACACTGGTGTAACAATAGGGCCTGCAGCCCCTGCTCCCGCGAGGAGGCCCGCCCCCCCCCCCCCCCCCCTGGGGCCCGCTCTGGGCCATTTTGGGGGGCTGGAGGGGTCGCAGCATGAGGGGAGAGCTTGGTGGCATGTCGGTGGGGAGGGGGGGATGTCCCCCCCCCCCTCCCTCACCTCGGGCTCTCCCCTCTGCGCTCCCCTCCAGCTTAATGAGTGTCCGGGCAGCGGCAGGCAGCGGCTGATACATACCTTCCGTCTTCCGTGCACTCCAGCGTGCGTTCCTCACTCTAGTCTCTGACACTCCGAATTTCTGCAGGGGGCCTAGTTACGCCCCTGGTTTAACAAAAACGTATTAAATGATGAATCACGACGATGGTGGTCGTTTTTGAACAACGGTCAAACCGGATGAAATCAGTTTTACTGTGATTGTACGGTTCTCTCATGAAGCAAGGTGAAACATTTGCAGAGTCGGGACAAGGTCCTCCAGCACCCAAGGCTGAGACACCAAAGTGCACCCCTCCATCCCTCCCACCCCAGCTGTCACACACGGATTGCTATTAGGCTAAGAGGCACCACAGGGCCAACAACCTCCCCAACACCTTAATATCTAGTTATCTGGCTTGCAGTCACTGCTATGTATCCCCTTTTCTTATTTCTTTCTGCTTCAAACACAATTAGGAATGACAGCTGAATGAATTCTGCGCCCCCTCTTACACTGCGCCCTGAGGCTGGAGCCTCTCCAGCCTATGCCTCGGCCCGTACTGTGTTTACACTTACAGCATGCAGTCAGAGTAGGAGGTAAAGCGAGAGGAGAGCGAGGTGAAGAGGTCATCATTGGGGAAAAGCAGCTTGTTGTGCTGTGTGAGGAGTCTGAGGGCTCGTTTCCACTATTGCGGTGCAGAATCGCCTGGATTCCACCGCTGATGAAATCGCATGCAGATGCGATTCCCCATGAGTTTTTTGCCGCGAATTCGCATGCGGTGAGGGTATATGCGATTTTAACCATGTCACTGCCTGTGTGAATTTACATTCGTACCTATGCAAATTCGCGGCAAAACACGCATGACAAAGCCGCATGCGATTTCCCTATTAAATACATTGCATGCGATTCGCATGCATTCCACTCGCAGGTTAATTCTGCGGCTCTTTTGTGCGTTTTTTCACCGCTGAAAAAAAACGCACCTCAACAACGCTACAGTGGAAACAGGCCCATCCACTTGCATTACATGTGCGAATCCGCATGCGTTGGATGCATGCGGATTCGCGATAGTGGAAACGAGCTCTGACAGTTAATGAGGAGGGGGGAGGCAGGAGAGCAGCAGTATTTCATTTGACTTGCATAGCAGAAAGGAGGAGGTGGCACTGCTGTCCTGACCGGGGAGGAATGGAGGACGGCCAACTGGCTGAGGGTGAGCAGTTTGTCACAGACTCGCAGCCAGCCAGGGTGCTATTGTGTTGAGCTGCAGCATGTCATGTGATAACATTAAATAAAGTACAGTAAAATGTCAGGTGCTGCGCAATCATTCAAAATGGGGGGCATCCTTACAAGTTTGCCTCAGGCAGCAAAAAGTCAATCGTTTACACGATCGTTTGTTTATGACGCTTTCATATTTGTTCAGAAGGAACGGGGGAACGATTGTTCACTGGCAGAGATTTTCCTTTGAAATTTTCCTTTTGTTTAAATTTGCAAAGAGTGCAACAGTTTTTACAAAACATTTTTATGCATAATTAAAATAACGTTCTACGAAATACACTTGCACGTTAAACTGACCCACACCTGATCCACTGTCTGCGTCACGCCTGCGGAGCTTCTGTTATTACCCATCCTCTGTGCATGGCCCATACGTTGCTACATACGGCAGAACGCCGCCATCACGCCACGAAGACCAGTGATTATCGATAGCGCTTTGATTTCCGCACTCTGCAACATTCCTGGAAATCTGGAAGTGGCCGCTGCAGCCGTTCAATCATCCCGCGTAATTGGATGGAGCTTCTGAGCTGTCCGTTATCTGGCAATAATTCTGCTTATTACAAAGGCTATTGATTGCTTCCCGCAGAACTGTTTGCATTTGCAGAAAATTGCAGCTTTCAGATCAATCAGTAATACCCAATAATAACCTCGTTTTCAGATCTTTTTTTCCTTCTTTCGTTCATTTATTCATTTTTATTTTCAGAGCTTCGCCTGCCAAAACCATCCACTGAAGGATTCACGCATCTCCAGCTCATATATATTTTAGAGTACAAAAAAAATTACACTGTATAAAGTGAGTGGGTGGCTAATAGCGATGTTCCGAAAATGTGACAAAACTCCAGATTTTGTTTTCACAGGAATTTGAATTCGCAAGGGCTGCTGATTAATTAGCCAGCCGCTGATTAGTAAATGAAGCTGCCAGTTAATTAATCAGCCGCTCCTAAACCTGATTAAACCAAAGCAAAGTTCAAAACCCCTGGCAACAGACGCGCGCATACAGTTTTTGTGTAAACAAAACTTGACCATTGCTAGTGCCTAAGGGCCTCTTTTCCACGGACTGTTGAGCTGTGTGCTCAGCAAGCAGTTAGGCCCCATTCACACGTGAGCGTTTTACTGGCGATTTCGGCAAAACGCTCAAACTGTAGCGCTTTTGAAACTGCCAGTGTAATAAAACCCTATGGGCCTGTTCTTACTTGGGCGATTTGCGCTAATCGACGCAAATTGCTTAAAATCGCGAAACGAAAACGCGTAGCCTGCACCATTTTCAGGCGATATGCCGGCGATCGCGTTTCAGTGCTATAGAAGAACATTTAATGACTGCCACCTGTAGCATCTGATTGCTACAGATGGCAGTTATTAAATGTACATCAACAGGTATAGGTATTGCAGGGGTTAATAGACTAGGCTAGATAGGAGACCCTGTCACTTTATTTATTTATTTTTTACTTGTAAAGCTCTTTTTTTTCTCTAATGCTGGGCATACATGGCTAGATAGTTCTTATCAATTGAGCCGCTGATGGCTCGATTGATAATATCCAACCTGTCCGATCACCGCGGCGGATCGATTCCGCGCTCGATCCCCGCGGGCGGACAATGGAACAGAAACGAAGCGCTGATAAGGAATGCCCGTGGGGATGAGCGGGAATCAATCCACGTGCCCGCACGGACGAGCGGGGACGCGATTCCGGCGCAGAATTGCACCGTGTATGCCCAGCATTAGGCCTCCTTTCCACGGACTGTTGATAGGCAGTGAAATGCCTCTCAAACTCTCACAACTGCTCACTGCCGCCTGAAAACTGCTTGTTGCTGCCTGGTAACTGCTCACTGCTGCCTGGTAACTGCTTGCTGAGCACACACCTCAACAGTCCATGGAAAGGAGGCCTGAGGCCTCTTTTCCATAGACTATTGAGCTCTGTACCCAGCAAGCAGTTACCAGGCAGTAGTGAGCAGTTACCAGGCAGCAACAAGCAGTTACTAGACAGCAGTGAAAAGTTGTGCGAGTTTGAGAGGCATTTCACTGCCTATCAACAGCCCGTGGAAAAGAGGCCTAACTTTATTGAATTATTGTTGCTGTTTGCTGTAACAACAATTGTTCACTTACACAAAGGATCCTGCGGGAGCGCACACATGCACGCGTGGTGGTGAAACAATGGTTTTGGTTCTTGGATGTAGATTGTATGTCCTGGAACACACAGGAGCACTTTTAAGGACGTAGGGCAGAAATTCCAAAGAGTGCACCCCCACCCCTAAATTCTGACCTCCACAGTATGAGTAGCAAATGTGCCCCCAGTATTAGGTGACCCCTCCCAGTAGAGGTAGCCATATGCACCCCCAGTATTAGGCCAGTTGTCACCCTAGGTATTGGTAGCCAGATGTACCCCCAGTATAAGCCAGTTGCCCATGCTCCCCAAGTATAGGTAGACAAAGACAAGACAAGTATTATTAAGGCTACTTTCACACCGGGGAGCGCTCCTCCAGGCTCTCCACCAGGGAGCGCTCCTCCAAACCCTCCACTGGGGAACGCTCCTCCAGGCTCTCCACCAGGGAACGCTCCTCCGGGCTCTCCACTGGGGAACTCTCCTCCAGGCTCTCCACTGGGGAACTCTCCTCCAGGCTCTCCACCAGGGAACGCTCCTCCAAGCCCTCCACTGGGGAACTCTCCTCCAGGCTCTCCACTGCAAACACTTGTTTAGTGGATGTTTTGCAAGCCCTCCACGATGACGGGCGCTGCGAAATGACATTATCGACTTTGACGTTTGCACAACCCTTCCGAGCAGTCTCACTGGTTAATTAAATTTCATTTGAGAAGAGCGCTTGATTTGTCCTTTTCTTCCCGTTCCTTTAGAGACTGAAGCCGAGACGTGGTTTAATCATTTTCCTGCAACTTCATCATTTTATCCGAGTCGTCCTTGACACGGCGCTATCGCGCGGCAGCTGGCCCCGGGCATTTAATTCTTTATTTATGGCAGCAGGCAGAAACTTTAGTCTTTCTTTGCTCAGCGGCTGCGGATTAAAATGTATTTGTAAAGACAAGTTATGGTGGGCAGTTATTCCCGCAGAGTAATGTATGTGCATAAGAGATCCGTGGCCAATGACTACAAAGACTGCTTTGCAAGACACTTGCAAAGAGGGCAGAACTGCAGAGCAAGGAGCAGAGAGATGGTATGGAAGCTTCAGGGTGCTTTGCACTTTCTTATCAAAAACATGAAGCTCTTTTTCTTAATACTCCCCTCTAGTGGTCAAAAGCAATGCTTTACGGGGGCGGTGAAAAATGGCGCCAGGCACCGGTGTTAAAAAAAAGGCGCCCCGTAGAGAACCGCTATCGCTCGCTATTTATCGTTTTTGTGTGTATAAAAATTGGTGCCGACTTCAAAAACGATATTTATCGTTTGTGTTTATATGTTCAGTGTTTTCGTTTAGGTTTTTAATATTTTTAACCCAACTATGTTTGTCGTTTTAATGTTTTTTTTGTCTTTTCGGTTGTTTTTTTTTGTCTTTTCGTTTTTAAAGAGACTCTGAAGCGAGAATAAATCTCGCTTCAGAGCTCATAGTTAGCAGGGGCATGTGTGCCCCTGCTAAAACGCTGCTATCCTGCAGCTAAACGGGGTCCCTTACCCCCCAAATCCCCTCTGTATAGCGCCGGCTGCGCTTCCTGATTGAGGCAGGGCTAACCGCTGCAGCCGTGCCTCTCAGCGCCGTCTATCAGCGGCACATCACCGCCTCTCCCCCGCCCCTCTCAGTGAAGGAAGACTGAGAGGGGCAGGGGAGAGGCGGAGATACGCGCTGATAGACGGCGCTGAGAGGCAGCCGCTACAGCGGTTAGCCCTGCCTAAATCAGGAAGCGCAGCCGGCGCTGTACAGAGGGGATTTGGGGGGTAAGGGACCCCGTTTAGCTGCGGGATATCGGCGTTTTAGCAGGGGCACACATGCCCCTGCTAACTATGAGCTCGGAAGCGAGAAACGAAACTCTAAAACGAAAATAATTCGTTTTTAAAAACGAAAAATATCATTTTAAAAGAAGAAAAGCAAAAAAACCCTCTAAAACGAAAATAATGATTAATTTCTTTAAAACGAAAAATATTGTTTTTAAAAGAATTATCGTCTGCGATCTGGCGCCATTATTTCGCCGGCGCCATTTTTCACTGGACGCACATTTTACTGCTTAAAGCGGACCCAAACCACACATTTTTTTTAATTAAAAATATTTAGTTGCACCACTCTGACACATACAAAGATAAATAAACACTCCTTAAAACCTATAAGCATTTCAGTTCATGCTTTTCACTCTGCTCTTTTCATAACTAGGGTTATACTGGGGGCAGCCATTAGCAATTCCTCCATTGCCAGACACCACTTACTCCATCAGTTTGCCGGATTTTGTCCCGGCAATTTGAAAGGAAGGGAGGGGTTCCTCCAATAAATATAAAATATTTTATATTTGTCATCATGCAGCTGAAAAAAGGCTGCTATTTAACTGGTTCAGCACCGCAGTGCCGAAAATCTCATGCATCCAAGCAACGTTCACCTCCCATTCATTCGCCTATAACTTTATTGCTACTTATCACAATGAATTGATCTATATCTTGTTTTTTTCCGCCACCAATTAGGCTTTCTTTAGGGGGTACATTTTGCTAAGAGCCACTTTACTGTAAATGCATTTTAACAGGAAGAATAAGAAAAAAACGGAAAAAAATCATTATTTCTCATTTTTTGGCCATTATAGTTTGAAATTAATATATGCTACCGTAATTAAAATGCATGTATTTTATTTGCCCATCTGTCCCAGTTATTACACCGTTTAAACGATGTCCCTATCACAATTTATGGTGCCGATATTTCATTTAGAAATAAAGGTGCATTTTTTCAATTTGCGTCCATCACTATTTATAAGCTTATAATTTTAAATAATATAATAACATATTCTCTTGACATGCATATTTAAAAAGTTCAGACCCTTGGGTAACTATTTATGTTGTTTTTTTTTTTAATTGTATATATATTTTTTTTTAATAAAAAAAAGTGTATGTGGGTAATTTTTGGTGTGGGAGGGAAACTGCTAATTATTTTTTTTTTATTAAAAATGTATGTGGGTGCAGTTTACTATTTGGCCACAATATGGCCACAGTGAAAAAAGTCCTGGATGCGAACGATCTCGCATCCAGGAACTAAAATGCTGGGGAGAAGTTTCCTGGGGGCAGAAATACAGCGCTCTCTGGAGAGAAAGCGTCGGTATTTCTGCAGGGAAGTTAGATCGGTGAATGGGAATTATATTCCCATTCACTGATCGGGGGGCTAGCGGAGGGCAGCGGGAGCGCGCGTGGGGGCGCGCCCGATCGCACGCACGAGCCGGCGACAGCAGCAGTGCCTATCTGGACGAGAAAGCTCGTCCAGATAGGCCGAACCGGTTATTATTATAATTTAGAAAATAGATTTTATTTCTGAAATCTTGTATTTTTAATTTGGGTCCACTTTAATCACTTCAGGACCACCAGTAGTATTAAAAACGTCCAATTGGTCCCTGTTAATGGACCAATGGACGTTGTAAAATGTCCAGTGTTTAAAACGCTTGTGCACGCGCATCCGCACGCGTACGCACAAACTAATGTTCACTAATGTGCACTGTAAAAGTGACAACCTGGGGCTTCCTCCAGCCCCTGGCAGCCTATCTGTCCCTTGACACAGCTCTGGCTTCCCCTCCGATGCAGATGCTGGCATCTTCTGTGCCTGCACGGCGCCGTGCCGCTTGCGATTGTGCTCGCTCACGTGGCCTGGAACGTTCTGCGCAAGCACAGTACTCCTGCACAATATGCTCCAGGCCACGTGAGCGCGATCATGAGCGTCACAGCCAAATGCTCACGGCCAAGCACTCGCGCAGGCGCAAAGGATACCGACCTGACGAGGTCGGCATCTGCAACGGAGGCAGATTTGCGGCGAGGGACAGATAGGTTGCCAGGGGCTTTAGAAAGCCCCAGTTAAATAGATCTTTTTTTCACCTCGCACCTGTTCTTTAAGGCAGGGTACACACTTGCAGTGCAATTTTCCCCTATGATTCCCAAGTCTCCATCAGTTTTTGCGTTCACGCTTTTGCGGGAACGTTTACACATTTCTGAGGGCATGTACATTATGCGAATGTGCACGTCGTGAGAAAACAAGCAGAAAGTTGTGCAATTTAAAAATGCATGGAACAAAGCAAAACGTGAGAAAACAGTCGCGACACACGTTTCCCGCTTGAGGCTAGGAAGCCAACGTGCTCCTCCCTCCCCCTTCTTAGTTTGTCCCCCTTTTTAGGTAGTCAATGAGCTTCCCACCAATTTAGGTAGCCAGTATTAATTAGCCCTCTCTCGCAATTCTGAACTCTATATGACCTACCTTTGTATTTATTGCCCATGTGTTGCATTCCATTGGTCTGTATAATGCCTGATTTTGTGAGAGTGCTGGCTAAGCAGAACTAGCTCACGTTGCTTGAAGGAACACTATCGATACCCAAGTGTTTAAAATGACAATGTACAAATTATGTCTAAGTAGCTGTGTAAACATTTTCCTATTTTTCATGGTAAATATTAGAAGCAAAAGCTGTAATTCATTGTGTGTAGATTTTAGTTATGTTATGTTTGGAATGTCTTATTTGCACAGGTATGAATCTCTGCAGTCTGTCATGCTAAGAACAGTGTAATATTGAAGCAAAGTTATATGAAAACAAAAAGCCAATTACAAATGTTTATGTTGCACATACGATACATTTCCTCTGCTCTCTGTGAGAGAAAGCTCTGCCTGTCTCTGACTGAGCTCTTTGCACACACAGAGTTAACAGATGCACTGTGAGGGAATTCCCCCCTCCCGTCATGGCTCACTCTGGCGTCAGATTACAGCTGACTGCCTCAGAAAAGTGTGAAAGGGATTAGATAACAGTAAACAAAAAGATAAGGATTCAAATGTATACACCAGTACTTAGCAGCACTTCCCAAATTTTTCCTATCCTAATTGAAAAAAACATGGTAATCGATACTGTTCCTTTAATGCCGATTGGTACACATAACCGTAAACAGACTTACCCTTTCCTATTACCGTCCCCTTAGAGACAGAGGTTTGGCACCCACTATATGTCAGATCTCCTCAGTTCCGTTATGTTTGGAAACATTTCAGTGACTCATAATTATTCTTCTCTTGTAGAAAAGAGCATTTGTTTTCTTTTTTTTTTTTTTTTCTTAAACTCAGCACACAGACCCAAGTTCATGGGTAGTCAGTCATATGTGGCATTGGCAATACTCCTTTCTTGCCATGCCCCTAAACTGAGTTGTGTGGTCATCATAGTTTGGTAGTAGCTATTTACAAGCCTCATCGATCTTCTTTTTCCCACCCTACCTCCCAATGAGCGACTGCTGCTGAGCCTAGTATTTTTTCACTATCCTTCTCAAAAACACATCCTACACACATGCAACCACACCCTCTTACACATGTCCCTCTCCTCTCCCCAGTCACTCTCTTTCAAATAAACTAACTAAGGTTAGTTGTGAGGCTTCTCCATACTTCTTCAAGATTATCTGCATGCCTCGGCCCCGCATTCTTACACAGTTCATCCATCCCAACAAACCATTCCCTTGTATCCAAAGTGGCCGGGTTTTTCCAGTTATTAGCAATAATACTTTTGGCCACTATTGTGCCGTATTCTTTGATCAGTAAGTGTCCGGGACTTTCTTTTTTTTTTTCTTTTTTTTGTGTCTATAAAACTAAAAATTGCTTCTTCTAGTGTAAGCTCAAATTTTTCTTTTAGTAATCTCGCAGCCAGGAGGCAAATATCATCCCAGAATTTTCTGACTACCGGGCACCACCACCACATGTGTAGGTTATCTCCATCCCCCTGTCCACATCTCCAGCACAACACCCTGCGTCTTGCAAATTTGCTAATACGATATGGTGTGATATACCATCTACCAATTGTTTTAAATTGTATCAATTGAAGCCTTGGGTCTTGAATTTTAAAATTATTTGCCCATATTTGTGGCCAAGACCCTTCCAGACTCGACCCCAGCTCTCTTTCCCATTTCTTACAATATGCCGGAAGATCCTGGCCATAATCAGACGCACAGATATCTGAATATAGACTAGAGATTGATTTGTTCATTTTTTTCCCCAAATAAAGATGTTTTTCAAAATTATTCAGTTCCATCCTTTGGGCAGACAGTGAAGTCCATTTTCGAGTAAAACTATGAATCTGAGCAGAGCCCCATAAACTAATCTCATTATTATCTTCAAAAATTGATTTAATTCCCAGCACACGACTACCTCTGATATCAATGAAGCGTGTTTCTCGACTTATATTATGCTTGCCAAACCAGGCTGGGTCAAGACCTGGGGGGAAGTCTGGATTATCTCGCAAGGTTGTCAGGGGAGATAACCCCATATTCTCCTGCCATTTTTTAATTATCCAGAGCAATGACTTTAGAGTTGGTTTAGTCAGCGGATGTGACGATAAGTTATATACCCTATTAATGTTTTTAGGAATCCAGGTAAAAACAAGATCCAAGTCGGATTCCTCCTCCTCCAGCCAAGGCCAAATCCTATTATTTGTATCAGAGGTAATCTCTATTTTCCATTCTAGGATTCTTGTCAAGTGTATGCTTCTATAGTAATTATATAAATTTGGGGCAGCCAGTCCGCCCTGATTTTTCCTTTTCATAATCAGTTTGTAGTTTATTCTACGCTTAGTGTTGCTCCAAATAAAGTTCTGAAATATCTTGTGCCAGTTCTGGAACCATGCAGTAGGGATGGCTATCGGTAAACTCTGCAACAAAAAAATAAGTTTGGGGAGGATCAGCATTTTAATGATTCCGATCCTACCTATTATATTGAAACATGGGCGGTCCCAGGATCTCAGTTTATTTTTACTTTCATCTATTATTTTTAAAAAGTTACTCTTAAAAAGTAAGTCCAGGTTACTCGTAAGATTAATGCCTAAATATTTAATCGAGTAATTATTACATCTAAATTCACTAGTTTGTTTTATCTCTTCTATAAGTTTCATAGAGCAACCTATATTTAATATCTCAGTTTTCTCTTTATTCAGTTTAAAATTTGAGTATTTTGCAAAAAGACTAAACTTATCCCGACATTTTATAGTCGAGCCAAGTGGATCCGTCAGGGTCAAAAGTAGATCATCGGCATAAGCCAATATCTTCATTTCGCCTTGTTTCGTTTTAATGCCTCTAATTTCATTATCTTGTTGGATGGATTGTATAATTGTTTCAATGCCAAGATTGAATAATGTGGGGGACAGGGGGCATCCCTGTCTAACCCCATTAGAGATAAAAAATGTGTCACTGGTCTGGTTATTTACCTTAACACCTGCACTTTGATTACTATACAGCTTTCTTATATTCCCAATAAATATTGGTCCCAGTCCGAATTCCTCCAGGGCTGCAAAGACAAAACCTCTCGAGATGCGATCAAATGCCTTTTCGGCATTTGTTTTCTCACACCCGCCCATCTGTTTCCATCATAACGCCGACGACTGGTTCTCTCCCATTCATCACCAGCCAATCAGAGAAAGAGAATGTTATTCCAGTACAATTTAGCTCTGAAAGGAGACGTAATAACAATAATTTGAAACCTCCACAAATGAGAAAAGTCTGTTATAGAAAACATAGGGCTGTGTTTGCTCTCCATAATAGAAGTTTTTTTCCCCTTTTTCTGCTGTGTTTCTGCACCATGCCGCCCGTCACTGCCGTCAGACAGAATCAATACACGCCAGCGGCTTCCTTGTTTTATTTCGTTGCTGCCCCCATTTAGCATAATAGTTACTTTTTCATAATAATGCAAATTGATTATATTGTCATGTAAATGGGAATTTTCAGGGCAGAACTGAGAATTAGCAATGCAGAAACGCAACATTGAATTTCCCATTGTGCGAGGATTATGGCGAGCCAGTTACCCAGACGCTCAGGTTGATTCATGTTAAATATCTTGCCTGAATTTGCTGCGGTGGAAGTTATGAAAATTAGGGATACTTATATAGGTCGATTTACTAACGTTCCTCAAGTCTCGGGGGCGGTGGAGATCCTTAGTGATTGCTGTTTCTCACACACTTTTCATATGTGAAGTGCCTGTTTAAAAAATCTCCCCTTGGAAAGGTTAGTCAAATTACCCAGAAGTCTACAGAGCTGGCAAGAGGGAGGGAGTGGCTTCTTCTTCCCAGAGCAACTGCCTGTCCCCACCCACCTTCTCCCTCTACTCCTTCCTGCAGTACAATACAGGGAGGAAGTGGAGCATTGTCATGCATGAAGATTATTTTATTATGGAAAGCATGCCCCCCAAGTGTCCCGAATCCTGCGAGACTGTCCTGATTTGGGGGCTCTCCCGCTATCCTGGTATGACTTCCCCCCAGTGTCCCAGCCGGCAGTGGGCAGAGAGGTTAAAAAAAATGCTGGAGGCGCCAGCCGCGTTGATCTGGGATGCGGGATGTCTGGCATCACTTTTCTTCCTTCCTCCCTCGGAATGTGACCCCCTGTGTCTCCCCCTGCTAGCAGAGTGTGGAGTGGAGCGGGCTGTCATCTTACCGTCCATCCACGCGTACCGGCATCTGACTTCACTCTGCTTCCTGTGACATCACAGGAAGCAGAGAAGAGCCAGATGCCGGTACTGTGGATGGACGGTAAGATGACAGCCCGCTCCACTCCGCTGCACACTCTGCTAGCAGGGGAGGGGCACATTCCGAGGGAGGGAGGGAGGAATGTCATGTCAGGCAGTGGTGTTTCTACCACAGGGCGCAGGGGGGCGCGGCGCACCGGGTGCCAGACAGCCAGGGGGGTGTCGCCACGACCCCCCATAGATGCCGGACTCAGGAGGGGAAGAGCAGCGCTAGGAGGAGGGGTGACAGCAGGGATAGCGGCGGGGAGGGGGGACATATCCCCCTCCTCCCTCACCTGGGTCCCCTCCTTCTGCCTCTCTTCTCCCCCCTCAAAATGCGGGCAGCGGGCCGGGGGCAGTGGTCAGCGAGCAGGCGAGCGCGGAGAATACTCACGTTACTTCCGCGTATCAGCCTGGAACGCTGCGTCGCTGTCACATGCCTCTTCTGCGCCTCCAATCATTGGAGGCGCAGTAGAGGCACGTGACGGCGACGCATGTTCCAGGCTGATACGCGGAAGTAACGTGAGTATTCTCCGCGCCTGCCTGCTCGCCCTGTTTGCTGCCCGCTGCCAACATTTTTTTTGGGGGGGGGGAGGAAGAGGCAGAAGGAAGGGACCCAGGTGAGGGAGGGGGGAGATATGTCCCCCCCTCCCCACCGCTATTCTAGCTACATGGGGGGGGGGGGCACTATACTGGGAGCAGCTAAACTGGGGGCCACTATACTACCTAAACTGGGGGCCACTATACTGGGGGCAGCTAAACTGGGGGCCACTATACTACCTAAAATGGGGGCCACTATACTGGGGGCAGCTAAACTGGGGGCCACTATACTACCTAAACCGGGGGCAGCTAAACTGGGGGCCACTATACTACCTAAACTGGGGGCCACTATACTGGGGGCAGCTAAACGGGGGGCCACTATACTACCTAAACTGGGGGCCACTATACTGGGGGCAGCTAAACTGGGGGCCACTATACTACCTAAACTGGGGGCCACTATACTGGGGGCAGCTAAACGGGGGGGCCACTATACTACCTAAACTGGGGGCCACTATACTACCTAAACTGGGGGCCACTATACTACCTAAACTTGGGGCCACTATACTAGCTATACTTTGGGCCACTATACGGGGGGCCACTATACTAGCTACACTGGGCCTGGGGGTCACTATACTAGCTATACTGGGGGCCACTATATTACCTATACTGGGGGAGGGGCACCATACCAGCTACAATGGAGGCTACACTGGGGGCAATTATACTATCTAAACTGTGGGCCACTATACTACCTATACTGGAGGGCAGCTGTACGGGGGCCACTATACTAGCCACACTGGGGGCAGCAGCTATGCTGCCTATCCTGGGGGCAACTATACTAGCTATATTGGGGCAACTATACTACCTTCACTGGGGGCAACTAGCTACCTATACTGGGGGCAACTGCTAACTACCTATACTGGGGGCAGTGGCGGCACCGGGGGGGGGGCTTTGGGTGCTGATGCAACCCCTAAAATTCTCCAAGCACCCCCCAGCGTGAACTGACTTTCGGCATCTAATAGATGCCGTGTCAGTTCACCGCAGCGGCAGAGCAGGGCTATAGTAAAATGTCTGAAGCCCTGCTCTGGAGACTTTGGGAGTTTCAGTTGCTGGCTGCAGAGGATCGTGGGAGCTGCGCACCGAATGAAGGCCGGAACAGGAGCTCTGCTGCAGGTGAGTAAATGTTTTTTTTTTTTTGTATTTATATTAGCAGCCAGGTGTAGCGTTTATGTTCTGGCCAGGTCTGCTACACGATTGAAGTGTTTTCTGGACTGGTCTGCCACACGTTTGCATGTATTTTCTGGTCAAATCTGCTACATGATTGCATGTATTTTCTGGGCAAATCTGCCGACATGATTGCATGTATTTTCTGGGCAAATCTGCCGACATGATTGCATGTATTTTCTGGGCAAATCTTCCGACATGATTGCATGTATTTTCTGGGCAAATCTGCCGACATGATTGCATGTATTTTCTGGGCAAATCTGCCGACATGATTGCATGTATTTTCTGGGCAAATCTGCCGACATGATTGCATGTATTTTCTGGGCAAATCTGCCGACATGATTGCATGTATTTTCTGGGCAAATCTGCCGACATAATTGCATGTATTTTCTGGGCAAATCTGCCGACATGATTCCATGTATTTTCTGGGCAAATCTGCCGACATGATTCCATGTATTTTGTGGGCAAATCTGCCGACATGATTGAACGTATTCTCTGGGCAAATCTGCACACATTACGTTTATTTTCTTGAGAAAACCTGCACAAGTATGTGAATTTTCTGGGGAAAGGGTCACCAACACTTGGGTCCACTGTCTTTGCGTTGCACTTTTAAAGGGAACCCGAGGTGAGAATAATATTGAGGCTGCCATATTTATCTCCTTTTATGCAATATCAGTTGCCTGGCTGCTGTGCTGGTCCTCTGCCTCTAATTCTTTCAACCATAGACCCTGAACAAGCATGCTTGTTTCTGGTGTGATTCAGTTCGCTACTGCAGCCAAATAGATCAGCAGGGCAACTAGTATTGTTTAAAAGGAAATAAATATGGCAGCCTCCATATCACTCTCACCCGGGTTCACGTTATATTACAGTTAGCTCCGCCCTCATCCGGTCATGGCCACGCCCATTTTTGTTGTGTTATAGCGCCACCCATTTTTTGCCCCTTTACTTTTTTTTTGGGGGGGGGGGGGGTTGTATAATACCCAGCACCCTCCTCCTCACCCACGGGCAGGGTATATGAGGGGATATTAATTCAAAAACAAAAAGTTCTTCAAAAATCTTTATGGTGGGCGTGACTAGGGGTGTGGTTAGGGGTGTGGCCTAAGTGTCCCGATTTCCAATTTAAAAATGTTGGCAGGTATGTGGAAAGCACAGTGTAACAAACTCACCTGCCTCTTGCACCTGCAATGTCCCTGGCACTTCCAGGTCTTGGGTTCAGCAGCCTGACTCCTTAGGATCTTCTGTGGGTGGACAGCCTGAGTCCTATAGCGTCAGGCACAGGCAAACATGGTGTCTGCTTACATACTTATTGTGTCAGCTGACATGCAGGTAGGAAGTATGCTGTGTGATTGGTGGATTGCAAGTGTGGCCTCCCACTGATTGATGGGTGCACATTTAAAGGGAACCTGAGACGAGAAGCGCTTCCTTCCCTGGGAGCAGTCTGCACCCGCACAGTAGTATTAGCCATCCATGAGTTTAAAGGAGAACTGTAGTGAGAGGTATATGGAGGCTGCCATTTTTATTTCCTTTTACGCAATACCAGTTGCCTGGCAGCCCTGCTGATCTATTTAGCTGGAGTAGTAGCTGAATCACACCAGAAACAAGCATGCAGCTAATCTTGTCAGATCTGTCAAAATTGTCAGAAAAACCTGATCTGCTGGATGCTTGTTCAGGGTGTATGGCTGAAAGTATTAGAAGCAGATCATCAGCAGGATAGCCAGGTAACTGGTATTGCTTAAATGGAAATAAATATGGCAGCCTCCATCCTCTCTCTACAGTTCTCCTTTAACTGCAAAAACTTGCCATCCATGAGTTTAACTGCAAACAAAAATATTTAAAGGGACTCCGAGCTCAAGTAAAAAAAAGAAAGTTGTACTCACCCGGGGCTTTTTCCAGCCCAGTGCTGGTCGGGAGGTCCCACGACGGTGTCCTGGCTCCTCTCCTAGTCCCCGCTCCGGAATGGCTGACCGGCCGCAGCCCGGGCAACACTCTGCTGAGTGTCGGGCTGTTCCTTCCGCGTATGACGCGGCTGACGTCACACGCCGGCCGCCTCGCGTCATCACGGCGCCCGGCGTGGCAGTACGGCGCATGCGCGCTTTAATCACGCATGCGCAGTACTTTCACGCCGGCCGCCGTGATGACGCGAGGCGGCCGGCGTGTGATGTCAGCCGCGTCATACGCGGAAGGAACAGCCCGACACTCAGCAGAGTGTCGCCCGGGCTGCGTCCGGTCAGCCATTCCGGAGCGGGGACTAGGAGAGGAGCCAGGACGCCGTCGTGGGACCTCCCGACCAGCACTGGGCTGGAAAAAGCCCCGGGTGAGTACAACTTTCTTTTTTTACTTGAGCTCGGAGTCCCTTTAATCTTTATAAAATCACTTTTCTTCTATGTTTCTGTCATTTACAGTAGGTAGTAGACATCTGAAATAAATGACTGGTTTTGGACTAACTCATTTAGGGGATTCTCAGGGTTTTCTTTATTTCCAAAGGCACTGAGGCTTTGTTTACATCTAAAATCGAAATCTCTGACGGCCGCATTTTGCAATTTTGAGAGTGATTTTTTCCCCCTCCCGGCGCTTACCTGCGTGCTACGATTTTGTGTAAAGTGGTTTTCAAAGCGCTTTTGCAGAGCGATTTGTTTTTTCCCTTCCTGACTCAAGTCAGGAAGTGAACTCTTTGACCCAGAAAATAATAAATACAATGTATTTATTCTTAAAAGCGCGAACGCAATCGCCGCACAAAGCGATTTTGTGAGCGTTGGCGTTTTCCCTATACCTTCCATTGTAGCAAAATCGCCCTAAAAATGGTACAGGCACCGCTTTGCTGAGCGGATCGGAAACCAACCGCTCAGATGTGAACACTCTCATAGGGAATCATTGCACAAGCGATTTTAGGGCGATTTTGAAAATCGCTGGCGCTTAAAAAAAACCTCCAAACGCCCTATGTGTGAACGAGCCCTTAGTGAATGCCGGCAGTTGCTCAATCCAGCCAGCAGAATAGTGTGCAAACAGGTAGGGGGGCGGCCTGCATCTTTGTATAGATCCTCTTCAGGGAGTGCTTTTGTAAAGAAAAAATGAAATATTGAGAATCCCCTATGAAGTGATGGACTAGTCAAAAACCTTTCAGTTCCGTCAGAATTCCACTGACTACTGTATGTGACAGCAACATAGGAGAGAAGTAATTTACAGCTCATTTTACTTATTTGTATTCATATACATGTGTTTTAAATCATACAATTTTTCGTGACAGGAGTCTTTTAAATACAATTTGCATAATAATTTGGAATGCGGTGTAGAGCCTAGTATTAAATATGATTAACACTGATCCTTCTAGTGTTACACTAGCCCTCCCGAAAATGTTATACACATGCAATAGTTATCAAGACAATACCACCCTTGCCATAATCTTCCTCCTGAGCCGTACTGGACATCTAAACTTCATTGCATTCAAACTATCACCATGACAATACATTCTCAGAGGAGAGCAGCGCAAGGTCTCCAGTCAGACTGGAACAGAATATCAATAGACCGCTAAAATACAAAGCGGCTATTCAGTCCGGTATTAGACTGTCACCTGATTGCATCATAAATGTTTGTTTTGGCAGACGGTAATCTAATGTCTGTACAAAGTTTTCGTCTGCTGCTCTTCCCTAGACAAAGTTAAAATGAACACACAAAAAAACCCCAAAAACAACAATTTCCTGGCCAGACATCCACTTTAACAACGGTAACGGTTATATCTGTCTATAGATTTCAGCTGCCGCCATAAAAACATTCAGTAGTTTAGAATAAGCACAAAACGCATTTAACTGACACATACAGAGTGGCCATAAACTCAGAATAGCAGAAACAAAAGACGAGAAGAAATAAAAGAAGACATAAAACTACTGCAGTACTTTACGCGCTAAATAAGTGACAACAAAAAGTGCTTTGGTTAAGGTCACGGCCCTCGGTCGGGGCTGTTGGTGACGAACGGCGGATAATTCTGTTTAAAGAGAGCATTGATCTCCGCCACCCCGCGCGCCTTCTACAATTGATGCCTTCTCCTGCGGCTGAACCGGGGTCACGCGCCTACTGTACCTTCTCGTGTTTATAAATCACCAGAACGACCGTACAATAGACCTTTACATTGTTTCTACAAACCCGAATGGTAAACTTGTCATCTGTCATTTCTACAAGCCTTCCAGCGGCAGGAAAAACGAAACAACATTACCAATAATGGAAGAGATTCTAACCCTGTTTACATACAATAACTGCGGTAATAACAATGCAGCATTGCAAAGTTTTCAAGTTGCGGGTTAGTGCCAAAATAATACAGATAAAAAAACAGTTGACAGAAGACTTACTGCCTCATTCAAAATCTAAAAGCCCTTTCCCACTTCCTGCATCACTTTGTTTTGGGAGGAGTTTGGGGTGGATTTGGAGGCATTAAAATACTTACTGAGCCTCCAGCGACATCTTGTAGTCTCCCTGCAGCTTCTAGCCGTTTTCTGGCGTCCTTACATGGATGCCGGCATGTCACCTGACCCGATGCGGGTTCCATGCACGGAAGATTCTGAAAAGCCACTAGTAGCTGCAGGAGGTCTACATGACGTCGCTGTAGGCTTGGTGAGTGTTTTAAAGAGTAGGGGGGGGGGGTTGTGCTTTTTTGGCCGGCAAGCACATGTATCTGGCATTAGGCGATCCGTGCCGGATACTGTGGACTCTGCTTTATTACACTGATCACGATGCAGCGTGTTGCGGAGGGTCCTATCACTGCAAGAGTTCCAGTCAGGGGCGTAGCAATAGGGGTTGCAGAGGTAGCGACTGTATCGGGGCCCTTGGGCCAAAGGGGCCCCGAAAGGCCCTGCCTCAACTACAGTATTAGCTCTCTATTGGTCCTGTGCTGGTAATAATCACTTCTAATAAATACTTTGATTAGTGGTAATCAGTAACAAGCTATTTCCCACCCCCTTCTTGCACCTCTGACACTGTAGTTGTCATTGGCATGTTTTGGTGCGTCATATCAATTGTTATGTATAGAGTGCTTGGGGGGCCACAATGTAAAACTTGCATCGGGGCCCACAGCTCCTTAGCTACGTCACTGGTTCCAGTGATACTTTCCAGACATACTTTCAATGGATTAATAATAATAATTGTTGAATTCCAATGCAGCGTGTATGTTGTGCAGGTACCAGCACTGGTGAAGAAAAACCGAGAAACCAAAGAAGAAGAAACCACTAACCAGTATATGCTGCTCAAAAAACTGCACTCTATTGACACGATAATTTGGTATAAAAAATATACACACTTAAATGCAGAAATATGTCAGAAGTATCTGCCATAAAAGTATCATTGCTATGCAATGTAAAGTGCTGCTGCTGTATAAGACAGCGTGGAAGGACCCCCAGAGAATAGCATATATTATTCAGATATCCCACTACTTAGGTCCATCAAAAAGGACCAAGGCATTAATCTTTGGCGATGCCAGTATTGCAGACATGTGAGGAGACCTGAGAAGGTGCTATATAAGGTCATAACCACTCACTGTAACGCAAAACTGGCGTAACCAAATTCGCACTTAAATTGATTAAACCAAATAGCTGCCTGACAGCTGTGCCTTGGTGATGCCTGTATCCATATCCGTTAGGAGACCTATTAAAGGTATACAAAAAGGTCATAACCACTCACAGAGGGCATAAACAGGCATGACCAATGTGATCAAATAATGAAACCACCGGTCAATATGATGATATAGTTTTACGTATAGTAGCCTGTGTCATAATAATCCGTAGTGGGACACCTTAGAAGCACCAATCCTTAAATTATTGAGGGACCAGTAAGATTGGGATATCCACTGGTATATATAAACCACTCTCAGAGGATAATAGGTGCTACCAATATGGTCAAATAAAATGTCTATCCACAAGATGTCACCAAATGCTGAAGGGCCTTCCACACTGGTTTAACACCCAGGAGCAGTGTTGCCAACCGCCCGTAAATTCACGGGCAGCCCGTAAATTTAGACCATAATTTTACTGTCCGTGAAATCCGTGACTCATTTGGCTGCGTCCGTGAAAAATATTGATTTAAGTGTTGCGCATGCGCAGTTGTGGTTAAAAAAATCTTGCCGCGCTTGAGACCCTACTAGCCCCGCCCCCACCCCCCTCCCACAATACCTTACCTATCGTTCGGCACTGGACTCACTGGTGAGTGACTGACTGGGCAGCCAGCCAGTCAGCCACTATGACACCCTTTCCCCGCCCCTTTTTCCCCCGCCATTGGCCTGTTCTCCTCCCCTTTATCTCCACCCCTCCCGCACTTTCTCCTCACACTTGCAGCGAGGAGATTGAAGTGCTCGGATGCCGCCAGCCACTGGAGTGGGACCGACAGACACTGACTCTCTCTCAGTGCCTGCACTCTGCTGGGCTCGACTGACATCACTGAGTGGGAGTCTCTGGGACGATTCGCGGGGACGGTAAGCACGCCCGCCTGGCTACATCTACTGGGCATATATACCTCTGGCTACATCTACTGGGCACATATACCCCCTGGCTACATCTACTGGGCACATATACCTCTGGCTACATCTACTGGGCACATATACCTCTGGCTACATCTACTGGGCACATATACCCCCTGGCTACATCTACTGGGCACATATACCTCTGGCTACATCTACTGGGCACATATACCTCTGGCTACATCTACTGGGCACATATAACCCTGGCTACATCTACTGGGCACATATAGCCCTGGCTACATCTACTGGGCACATATACCTCTGGCTACATCTACTGGGCACATATACCTCTGGCTACATCTACTGGGCACATATAACCCTGGCTACATCTACTGGGCACATATAACCCTGGCTACATCTACTGGGCACATATACCTCTGGCTACATCTACTGGGCACATATAACCCTGGCTACATCTACTGGGCACATATACCCCCTGGCTACATCTACTGGGCACATATACCCCCTGGCTACATCTACTGGGCACATATACCTCTGGCTACATCTACTGGGCACATATACCTCTGGCTACATCTACTGGGCACATATACCCCCTGGCTACATCTACTGGGCACATATACCTCTGGCTACATCTACTGGGCACATATACCTCTGGCTACATCTACTGGGCACATATAACCCTGGCTACATCTACTGGGCACATATAGCCCTGGCTACATCTACTGGGCACATATACATCTGGCTACATCTACTGGGCACAAATACCCCCTGGCTACATCTACTGGGCACATATACCTCTGGCTACATCTACTGGGCTCATATACCTCTGGCTACATCTACTGGGCACATATAACCCTGGCTACATCTACTGGGCACATATAACCCTGGCTACATCTACTGGGCACATATACCTCTGGCTACATCTACTGGGCACATATAACCCTGGCTACATCTACTGGGCACACATAACCCTGGCTACATCTACTGGGCACATATACCTCTGGCTACATCTACTGGGCACATATAACCCTGGCTACATCTACTGGGCACATATACATCTGGCTACATCTACTGGGCACATATACATCTGGCTACATCTACTGGGCACATATACATCTGGCTACATCTACTGGGCACATATACCCCCTGGCTACATCTACTGGGCACATATACCTCTGGCTACATCTACTGGGCACATATACCTCTGGCTACATCTACTGGGCACATATAACCCTGGCTACATCTACTGGGCACATATACATCTGGCTACATCTACTGGGCACATATACCTCTGGCTACATCTACTGGGAACATATACCTCTGGCTACATCTACTGGGCACATATACATCTGGCTACATCTACTGGGCACATATAACCCTGCCTACATATACTGGGCACATATACATCTGGCTACATCTACTGGGCACATATACCCCCTGGCTACATCTACTGGGCACATATACCTCTGGCTACATCTACTGGGCACATATACCTCTGGCTACATCTACTGGGCACATATAACCCTGGCTACATCTACTGGGCACATATACATCTGGCTACATCTACTGGGCACATATACCTCTGGCTACATCTACTGGGCACATATAACCCTGGCTACATCTACTGGACACATATAACCCTGGCTACATCTACTGGGCACATATACATCTGGCTACATCTACTGGGCACATATACATCTGGCTACATCTACTGGGCACATATACATCTGGCTACATCTACTGGGCACATATACATCTGGCTACATCTACTGGGCACATATACCCCCTGGCTACATCTACTGGGCACATATAACCCTGGCTACATCTACTGGGCACATATACCTCTGGCTACATCTACTGGGCACATATAACCCTGGCTACATCTACTGGGCACATATAACCCTGGCTACATCTACTGGGCACATATAACCCTGGCTACATCTACTGGGCACATATAACCCTGGCTACATCTACTGGGCACATATAACCCTGGCTACATCTACTGGGCACATATAACCCTGGCTACATCTACTGGGCACATATAACCCTGGCTACATCTACTGGGCACATATAACCCTGGCTACATCTACTGTGCACATATATCTGCTGGCTACATATACTGAGGACACTGGCTGTTTGCCATTATGTGCATTTACTGGTGAAATGCTGTCTCTTATTATGTGCATTTACTGGTGAAATGCTGTATCTTATTATGTGCATTTACTGGTGCAAAGCTGTCTCTTATTATATGCATTTACTGGTGAAAAGCTGTCTTTTATTATGTGCATTTACTGGTGAAAAGCTGTCTCTTATGTTCATTTACTGGTGAAAAGCTGTCTCTCATTACGTGCATTTACTGGTGAAAAGCTGTCTCTCATTACGTGCATTCACTGGTGAAAAGCTGTCTGTCATTACGTGCATTTACTGGTGAAAGGCGGTCTCTTATGTGCATTTACTGGTGAAAAGCTGTCTGTCATTACGTGCATTTACTGGTGAAATGCTGTCTCTCATTATGTGTATTTACTTGCCATGCCCACTTTAGTCGCCGCAAATTTCCTCGAACATGTTGCCCCCTACCCATTTGACTGCCCCCTCATATGTGCCAGTCTAGAACCGGCCCTGTACCCCTGCCTACATATACTGGGCACATATACCCCTGGCTACCTGTTCTGGGGACATCTCTCCCCCTGGCTACCTGTTCTGGGGACATCTATACCCCTGGCCACCTATTCTGGGGACACCTATAGACCTGGGGCTACCTATTTTTGGGGAACCACTGCTGTCAGATTAAATGTATTTTGGGGAACTGCTGCCAGATTATGTGTATGTTGGGGGAATCGCTGCTGCCAGATTACATCTATTTTTTGGGAACCACTGCCATATTATCTGTATTTTGGAAGAACCTCTGCCAGATTACGTGGATTTTTGGTGAAATGCTGTAAGATTACATGTATTTTGGAGGAAGGGGGGGAAACACTATGGCAGAGCTCAAACTTCCCTGGCAGACCTTTCACAGCAATATTAAAATCATGTGTATTTGGCTCCACCCATCACCACACCCACATTCTGTTGCGTGGCCACGCCCATTTTTTCGGCGCGCCGCAGGGGGTTTTGTCAGTAAAAAAAAACTTTTGTCAGTAAATTTTTAGGTATTTGTCAGTAAAAAATAACATGAAAGGTTGGCAACACTGCCCAGGAGCAGCACTAAACCCCTACTGAGGAGGTGATAGACGATTAATAATAATAATTGTTGAATTCCAATGCAGCGTGTATGTTGTGCAGGTACCAGCACTGGTGAAGAAAAACCGAGAAACCAAAAAAGAAGAAACCACTAACCAGTATATGCTGCTCAAAAAACTGCACTCTAATGACACGATAATTTGGTATAAAAAAAAATAAATATATATATATACTGGGGGATCTATAGCCGGCTACCTATACTGTGGCACCTATGTCTGGCTACCTATACTGGGGGGGGGTGGGGGGGAATCTATAGCTGGCTACCTATACTGAGTGCAACTAGACCTGGCTAACCTATACTGCGGGCACCTATACCTGGCTCCACAACCGCGGGGGGGGGGGGGGGGGAGGGGGTTGACACAATTTTTACACCCTCGCCCTGGGTGCATTTTAGCCTAGAAACTGCCTGGTGGGAGTGTCATTGTTATGGGCTGCATGAGTGCTGTCGGCACTGGGGAGTGACAGTTCATTGAGGAATGAATGCCATGAATGCCAACATATACTGTTGCATAATGATGCAGAGATTTGAATTAAGCCTTGTACACACGTACAAGGACTGTTGCCTAAGGGCAGCTTCGCCGGCGGCTCATTTATCCAATGCCAAATATTTTTTGCTACCAAGCAGAAAAGCATTTGGCATCCTTCAGTGACATTTGTGTTGCGTTTTGACTGCAGCAGGGGGACACGGAACCACCAAACGTAACTAAACCTGGACGCTACAGGTAGTCTCCAGGACAAGACAATAAGCTTGATTCACTAAAGGGTGCTAACACAGTTAGCACGCCTAAAAGCTTTGCACATTCAACTAGGGTGCTAAGTAATGTGCACGGGAAAAAGCTGTTACTGATCGCGCGCTATCCAGTGCGCCCGAAATGTCGCACTGGTGCGCGCAAAACGTTGCACCGTCTGCGTGCAAAGTACGCTTATCAGGCTATTTTGCGCGCGAACGGTGCGACGTTTCGCGCACACCATGCAGCACTAAACTTGGCCCGCACAAACTTTTGCGCACATATTAGCACGTGCAAAGGCACTTTGGACGTGCTAAGGGGCTTTTCACTGGCGTGCTAACACTTAGCACGCTTTTGTGAATCAAGCCCTATGTGATGGGTTCTAAGGCAGTGCCGGTACCGTCAATGAAAACAACGGCTTCCATGCACATGAATGAAAGTGGCAGTTTATCCATTTTAACCATCGCTTTCATTGCCCACCAGAAACAACGTGTTTACTGCCCACAAGTGTCCGCCTGAAACCCCTATTAACGTTTTGCTTAAAGCTAAAGACTTGTGCACCAATTCCAAGATCATTTGTGCTTTCATCAAAGTTTTTTTCTTCTTCATTATGAATAAACGTAACGTCCTGATCTTGTTCATCTTTCATTGATGTGACCCTGATTGTCCCACATAATTCATGACACAATTTTGAGGCTGTCTTTACAAACGTACGTTAAATTCCATCGAATTCTGCTGTGATCAGCAAATTAAAAAAACAACACCAGACTGTCTTTATCTCTGGCCTTGTGCCAATCCATCTCAGGCCTGCAGGCTGCGAGAAGCTGATAGCTAAACTAGGTAACAGCAATTTTGTTTCCTTAGTAAATATATACTGTATATTTATTTTTCTTAATTAATTTTGTGATGAATAATAGTAAAACACACCAGCCAAACATAAAATATATGAAAGCGGGAACCGTATAAATTATTGGACTGCAATTTTGCGGGAATATAACAAGCATATATTTGAAAGCAGAACATAAAATGTTAGATATATGACTGGGTTGGAAATATTTTCATTTGATGTTGGGGCCATTGATCTGCCAAGATTTTAATATTTCCAATGAAAGGAGTGAGAAAAAAACCTACTCAGATGGTAAATCTTTTCCACCAAATTAGTCTTTATGAATTTTTAACTTAAAAGTGACGGCAACTGGATCACTGATAGGAAACAAAAAATAATCAACCTTATTTTAATTAAAGTTATTGAAAAAAAAAAACACACAAGAAGTGCTACAAGAAGTAAACAGCAAAAGAACAATTGCAATTCTATAAAATCTATATGCTTTGTGTCTTGATTTGTGCCTGTAGTCTCCTGCTGGTGGCAGCACTGTGGACTTTTGCATGAACTTCCGCTGTTCACCAGCAGATGTCTCTCCTCTCACTAGGAACTGTGCAGTTATTTGGCTCACTTGCAGATGGAACTTTAAAAACTTTTTGAACTGTCACCTGACCAATGTGCAGCATATTTAACCCCACTGGCGGTAATCCTGAGCTGAGCTCGAGCTCCGTTTTAGGAGGTGGTGGCGGTTGGCTAAAACCGCCACTCCTGTGTGTTTCCTGGGTCCTGCGCGATCAGCTCTGCGTAGCGGGACCCAGGCTTCTCCCCCCAGCTGTCTTCCTTGTCTTCGGCTGCCGGGATACCCAGTGGCCAATCAGTGCAGTGGTGGCGGCGGTGCGGCATAACGTCACCGGGGGCCCCCCGCCCCCGGTGACTGCACTCATGCAGTCCATAACCATGACACTCCCACCAGGGCAGTTTCTAGGCCAAAATGCACCCAGAGCGAGGGTGTAAAAATTGTGCCCCAAAAAAACGCGTTTGCGCGCGAAAACCGTTATCGTTTCGCGTGGAAATTCGCGATCGCGCGCAATGCGAAAATTCGCGTGAAAATGGCTGTGCTAACAGTTAGCACTCTTTTGTGAATCAAGCCCTAAATACTTACCAGGGCTGTGGATTTTGTACAAAATCATCTGATTCCGACTCCCAACTCTGACTCCGGGTACCCAAAATTGCCCCTGCTCCAACTACTCGACTCCAACTCTGACTCCAACTCTGACTCCACAGCCCTGCTGGGGAGGTCGGCATCTGGAACAGAGGGGATTCTGGGACACCAGAGCTGAAGCGAGGAACATTTCGGCTGCCAGGGGCTGGAGGAAGCCCCTGGTAAGTAGATCTATTTTTTTTTTTTGCCAGCGCAGATGTATCCTTTAAACTTTAAAGGGAAACTGAGACAAAAGAAGTCTCAGGTTTTATATTTACCTGGGGCTTCCTCCAGGCCACTCGGTCCCTTGCTATCTCCTTGGGCCGCTCCTGTCCCCCACTGGACAGCCCGGTACTCTGTTGTACCTTCATAGTGGGGACAGGAGCGGCCCGGGGAGGCGGCGAAGAACCAGGCGGCGTCAGGTGTGTTTGTGTGGGGGGTAGGAGGGGGGGCTGAAGGAAGCACCAGGTAAGTATAAATCCTGAGACTTCATTTGTCTCAGGTACACTTTATGGCTGCTTCTGCCATTATGACTCTGCTAGATCCTTGTGCTAGTAGCCCTTGTGGCTCAGGTCATCTATCCTTGTTCCTTGTTCCCTAAATCCTGCTACCTGCTATTGCAGTTTGATTTCCTGGTATTGACCTCCGGTTTGTTTGACTATTCTTTGCCAAATGTATATTTATATCTGATTTTCTGGTTTTGACCCTTGCATGCTTGACTACTAGATTTGCTTGCTGTTTATGCTTATTCGCTTTTGTTCATGTATTGCAGTGCTGTCCAACTGGCGGCCCGCGGGCCGCATCCGGCCAGCCAGGCCACCTGCTGCGGCCCGCTCGTCTTCCTGGGATGCAGGCATGGCTTGCGCTATGGGCGCCATGCCTGCTCCCTCGTATTGTGGCCTCCTGTGTCCCCGCTGGCCTCTCCTATGTCTCCGCTGCCGCTGCTGCTCCACAGCTCAGACCTCAGATCGCGGCGACTGAGGTAAACAGAGTGCGCATGGTACCCGCACGGAGTACGTCACATGCGGAAGTGAATCATTAGTCACTCCCGCATGTGACGTTCTGCCGCGCGGGTGTCATGCGCGCGCTCTGCTTGCTTCAGTCGCCGCGATCTGTGAGGTCTGAGCTGTGGGGCAGCAGCAGCGGCAGCGGGGACATAGGAGAGGCCAGCGGGGACACAGGAGAAAGAGGTAACGGGCTCGCTCACTGGTGGGGGCACCTGTCACTAGCTGGGGGGGCACCTGTCTATCCAGCTGGGGGGGCACCTGTCACTATCTAACTGGGGGGGCACCTGTCACTATCTAACTGGGGGGGCACCTGTCACTATTTAGCTGGGGGGCACCTGTCACTATCTAACTGGGGGGGCACCTGTCACTATCTAACTGGGGGGGGCACCTGTCACTATCTAGCTGGGGGGGCACCTGTCACTATCTAACTGGGGGGGCACCTGTCACTATCTAACTGGGGGGGCACCTGTCACTATCTAACTGGGGGGGCACCTGTCACTATCTAACTGGGGGGGCACCTGTCACTATCTAGCTGGGGGGGCACCTGTCACTATCTAACTGGGGGGGCACCTGTCACTATCTAACTGGGGGGGCACCTGTCACTATCTAACTGGGGGGGCACCTGTCACTATCTAGCTGGGGGGGCACCTGTCACTATATAGCTGGGGGCAGAGCCGGGACAAGGTCCTCCAGCACCCAAGGCTGAGACACCAAAGTGCGCCCATCCATCCCTCCACCCCAGCCGTCACACACTGATTGCTATTAGACTAAGAGGCGCCACAGGGCCCACAACCTCCCCAACACCTTAATATCTAGTTATCTGGCTTGCAGTCACTGCCATGTATCCCCTTTTCTTATTTCTTTCTGCATCAAACACAATTAGGAATGACAGCTGAATGAATTCTGCGCCCCCTCCTACTCTGCGCCCTGAGGCTGGAGCCTCTCCAGCCTATGCCTCGTCCCGGCCCTGGCTGGGGGGGGCACCTGTCACTATCTAGCTGGGGGGGCACCTGTCACTATCTAGCTGGGGGGGCACCTGTCACTATCTAACTGGGGGGGGCACCTGTAACTTTCTAACTGGGGGGGCACCTGTCACTATCTAACTGGGGGGGGCACCTGTCTATCTAACTGGGGGGGCACCTGTCACTATCTAACTGGGGGGGCACCTGTCACTATATAGCTGGGGGGGCACCTGTCACTATCTAGCTGGGGGGGGGCACCTGTCACTATCTAACTGGGGGGCTCCTGTCACTATCTAGCTGGGGGGCGCCTGTCACTATCTAGCTGGGGGGCACCTGTCACTAGCTGGGAGGGCACCTGTCTATCTAGCTGGGGGGGCTCCTGTCACTATCTAACTGGGGGGGACACCTGTCACTATCTAACTGGGGGGACACCTGTCACTATCTAGCTGGGGGGGCACCTGTCACTATCTAGCTGGGGGGGCACCTGTCACTATCTAGCTGGGGGGGCACCTGTCACTACCTCAGCTGAGGGGGGGGGGGACACTTGTCTCCAACTGGGGGGGCACCTGTCACTACCTCATCCGGCCACAGCATCACCGCCAGCCTGGCCACAGCAGCACCGCAAGGCATTTCAGCCCACACATCATCCCCAATCCGGCCCAAAACACTATTGCCAGGCCAGCCAGGCACAGCAGCCAGTAGAGTAGAGGAGAATTTCGAAGCCAGGTGATAGGTGTCTACCATATTTAAGGGGCATTCTGCTTATTTATGTGAAATGCTGTCTATTTATGTGCCTCATGACTGCTGAATTTGTCATGTTGGGGGCCTCATGATTTGTTGGGGGCATCACGATTGCTGAATTTGTCTTGTTGGGGGCCTCAAGATTGCTGAATGTGTCTTGTTGGGGTCCTCATGATTTTTTGGGGGCCTCATGATTGCTAAATTTGTCTTGTTGGGGGCATCATGATTTGTTGGGGGCATCATGATTGCTGAATTTGTCTTGTTGGGGGTCACATGATTGCGAACTGCGAGACTATGGAAAAGCTGAATCGTCATCATGAAACAATAGCGTTAAACCTACTTTTTTAGCTTTTTAAAACGGAAAATAAAACTGGGAGGTTCTAAAAAAAACCCAAATTTTTCAGGAGTAGATGGATGAAATTGTTTATCTTCACAGTTTATTTTCAACTTGGATTTTCCATAATGTTCATGTATGAGTTAAAACCTTTGTATGTAGTTTAAATTGCTGTTGCCACTTTGCGATAGATAAGTGACTTTTGGGTTGCAGTTTGGACACTCGGCCTCCAAAAGGTTCACCACCACTGTCCTAATCTAATGTCCCACATTGCTAAATTCATGTAAATTTGTCTCCACCCGTGGCCACACCCGCATTCTGGTCCATGGCCACACCCATTTTTCAGCGCGGCGCCCTCCACCATGGGGTCTGAAAAAAAACTGGCCCTCCATGCCCATGAAGTTGGACAGCACTGATGTATTGCATCTATTGTGCACCTGGATTGGCCATTGTATTCATCTGTTTAGCTAGTTAGACAGTTAGGGTGATTATTCTGTTATTTGTGGTGAGTCGTGTGTTTATGAAATATGATTGCATGCATATTGTTGTGTGTGTGTGTGTGTGTGTGTGTGTGTGTGTGTGTGTGTGTGTGTGTGTGTGTATAGCTTGCCTTTTTGTAAATAAACACGTTTATTCACTTTCAAATTTCAAATTTTGTGCAGAGCTCAGTATTTCCTTGCAAGTGATCTCATGCTCCTGTTTTGTTACGATAATGATCTGCATGTGCAGATCGTTAAACTTTGGTTCTTCATAATGTAAGGTCCCAATTCTGGTGTAGTTTTTCTTTACATACATTTAACAGGGGTACATTTAAAAAGGACTCCACAGTAATTTGGGCGACGGAGAAGGTCACACGTGGAATATCGGTAAAATTACCGATATTCTACTACTTAATTCCAGTAAAATATCAGTAATTTTTACCTATATTTTACTATCACCTACCCTAACCCTGCGCTCACATGAGCCCTCCCCCCCACTGATGCCTAACCCTAACCGATCCCCCACTGCAAAATGCCTAACCCTGACCAACCACACATGAAAACACCTTTTTGCTAAGCTTAGGTAGCTCTGCCTTGGGTCAGATATACTTTAAAGGAGTGATTATGGAGTTTCAGAGGACATAAGGGAGAAGACAGTCAGGGACATGAGCCCCTTACACACTCCAAGGAGTGTGTAAGGGGCTAAAACTCTGCATGTTGCAAATCTTACCACCAGTGGCGTAGCTACAAACCTCAGGGCCCCAATGTGGAAATTGAAATCGGGCCCCCCCCCCACCCTACATTAAATAGCGAGGAGTAGGTGCCTGCAGTATACGTAGCCAGAAATAGGCACCTTAGTAGTAGTATAGATAGTCAGGAATAGGTATGGCTGACTATTCAGCAGAGGGCACTGTCAAGAACCACAAGGGCCGATCCTTGATTGGGTCAATCGCTCAGATTCAGAAACTTGGTCTCGCTGTCACTTTGCCCATAGGTGCCCATATGTGGATTCGCAATCTATGAACTGACTAGCCGAGAGGAGCATTTTGACTCCAAAAGATTCACCACACACATACAATTCAAATGCTTGCCACCACGTGCGAGTCAGCGCACGACTGTAACTATTTTAACACACTGAGAACACTGTATCTTAACCCTTAGCTGTATGTAGGGATCAGTGCCAGATCTGTCTATCTGTGCCCGATTCAAACATACGGGTTGTAAATACAAAATACTATAGGACACAAGGTAACGTTCTCGGAGGAGTAAGTATGATTGTGTATGTTCAGGAACAGGTCATAACCATAAAACGATTTTTAAACGTTTTAATAACAAAAATGCATTACACACATTTCCATACAGTAATTAATATATACACACAAAGCTTAAAATAAAAAGGGAAAATGTTTACTTAACTTAGCAGTCCTTGTGAGATATTGAATGAAATAAAGTCCAGTTCAAATGCAGGCATTGATATCAGAGTCCTTGAAATAAAGCATATTATGGTCCATGTCCATGTGCTCTGGTCTCCGGGAGAGCACATGTGGGTGAAGATCTTAGGTGATGGAATTGTGGCCAGATTTGGAACCAGCCAGCAATGCTTTATCCAATGACACCAAACAACGGCAGATTAGCACATGTGGTCTGCGAGTGATAAATAGCTCTCTTTCCCTAGCAGCTGGACTTCTATAACTTGGATGAGCTATTGGGCTGATTTTTAGGAACCAGAAAATATATTTGTCTTTTGTCTGCGATAACCACATCTTGAATTATTAATACATGAAGTTTGTCTATTGTCTGATCCAGCACTTCGGGGGGGGGGGGGGGGGGGGGGGGGGACAATTTGGAGGGAAGTTTTAACTGCCTTTGGACAATCTCTGGTCACTAAGGGAATGGCCATTTGCTCTCACTGAGGTGTGAAAGAGCCTGGAGGTAGAGACAGGGCGGCACTGACAGACATGGAAGCCCCGGGAAGAGAGACTGTGCAGACAATGTGACCAGGGGGTCTTGGAGGATGAGGCCCACTTCCTGCTACACTGCAGCAAATACGCACCTGTGAGGACTGTCCACTTCCAGAGACTCTCTTACCACATCCAGGATTTTACCTCCACAGATGAAGAGAGGAAACTCTACATCCTACTGAGGGAAGAGTAAACAACCGTGCAAATTGCTGTACAATATGTCACGGACTGCCACCAACTGAGAGGAACATGATACCACATAGACTGTATACCCCCAATATCCCCTCTATGGACTGTATATCCCAGTCCCCCATACTGTCCCTTACATCCTCCACACCCCTATGGACTATATACCCCAACCCCCTATATCTTTCCCTTATTCCCACAACCCCCTCCCCATGTTAATGCTTTGTTTTGCTTTGGCAATGCTAAATGTATTTGGTCCTGTCAATAAAGCTTTTGGGGATTTGGATTTGGTACTCCAGTATATATAGCCAGGGATAGATGCCTCAGTAAAGATAGTCAGGAATAGGTAACTCAGTATAGATAGCCAGAATTAGATGCATCAGAATAGATAGTCAGGAATAAGTACCTCAGTATAGATAGCCAGATTTAGATGCATCAGAATAGATAGTCAGGAATAGGTACCTCAGTATAGATAGCCACTTAGCCAGGGATAGATGCCTCAGTGTAGATAGTCAGGAATAGGTACCTCAGTATAGGTAGCCAGGATTACATTCAACTTTACCTATTTTTTTAACTTTTTTTTTAATGTTCAGAGTGTGGGAAATAATGATGTGGGACCCCCTCCCGAGCCTCTTTAACCCCTTGTCCCCACTGGTGCCTATAGGCTCCTGTGATGTAAATCCAGGCTTGATAACAGTAGTCAGTCTGACTGCTGCCTGTAACTGGGAAGCCATCTGTTCCCGGAGTGGTTCTTTAACCATTGTGCTAGCATCAGACGCAGTATATGACGCGAGGTATACATTAAACATACTGTACATATTTCTAGGGATTTGTATCAATCTCCCCCGGTGAATCATGGAAGGATCTGAGAGGAATATAAATGAAAGTCGTTCGGATTCCTCTCTGCTCTCTCGGTATTATTGCTGGGAGATGTACTGTATAACCTACAAGGGATAATCAGCTCCCCTCTTATTCCCCGGCAGAGAGTCTTCCCATGGATCCGGCTTCTGCTGATAATGAGGGGTGAATTGGGCTCCGTTCTTTACTCTTCGCCATTAATAATATATTAACAACGCATCTGCGCTTCTATTATTAATATTCTTTGGGCTGCATGCAGCTCACCGTTACACCGAGAGCCGTGCAGCTCAGCGTTACACCGAGACTAGTGCAGCTCAGCGTTACACCGAGACTGGTGCAGCTCACCGTTACACCGAGAGCCATGCAGCTCAGCATTACACAGAGACTGGTGCGGCTCAGCGTTACACCGAGAGCCGTGCAGCTTAGCGTTACACCGAGAGCCGTGCAGCTCAGCGTTACACCGAGAGCCGTCCAGCTCAGCATTACACCGAGAGCCGTGCAGCTCAGCGTTACACCGAGAGCCGTGCAGCTCAGCGTTACACCGAGAGCCGTCCAGCTCAGCATTACACCGAGAGCCGTGCAGCTCAGCGTTACACCGAGAGCCGTGCAGCTCAGCGTTACACAGAGACTGGTGCAGCTCAGCGTTACACCGAGAGCCGTGCAGCTCAGCGTTACACCGAGAGCCGTGCAGCTCAGCATTACACCGAGACTGGTGCAGTTCACCGTTACACCAAGAGCCGTGCAGCTCAGCGTTACACCAAGAGCCGTGCAGCTCAGCGTTACACCAAGAGCCGTGCAGCTCAGTGTTACACCGAGAGCCGTGTAGCTCAGTGTTAAACCAAGAGCCGTGCAGCTCAGCGTTACACCGAGAGCCGTGCAGCTCAGGGTTACACCGAGAGCCATGCAGCTCAGCGTTACACCGAGAGCCGTGCAGCTCAGCGTTACACCGAGAGCCGTGCAGCTCAGGGTTACACCGAGAGCCATGCAGCTCAGCGTTACACTGAGAGCCGTGCAGCTCAGCTTTACACCGGGAGTCGTGCAGCTCAGCGTTACACCGAGAGCCGTGCAGCTCAGCATTACACCGAGAGCCGTCCAGCTCAGCATTACACCGAGAGCCGTGCAGCTCAGCGTTACACCGAGAGCCGTGCAGCTCAGGGTTACACAAAGAGCCGTGCAGCTCACCAATACACCGAGAGCCGTGCAGCTCAGCGTTACACCGAGAGCCGTGCAGCTCAGCATTACACAGAGACTGGTGCAGTTCACCGTTACACCAAGAGCCGTGCAGCTCAGCGTTACACCAAGAGCCGTGCAGCTCAGCGTTACACCAAGAGCCGTGCAGCTCAGCGTTACACCGAGAGCCGTGTAGCTCAGTGTTAAACCAAGAGCCGTGCACCGAAAACCGTGCAGCTCAGGGTTACACCGAGAGCCATGCAGCTCAGCGTTACACCAAGAGCCGTGCAGCTCAGCTTTACACCGAGAGTCGTGCAGCTCAGCATTACACCGAGAGCCGTGCAGCTCAGCTTTACACCGAGAGCCGTGCAGCTCAGCTTTACACCGAGAGCCAGCCATGCAGCTCATCCTTACACCGAGAGACGTGCAGCTCAGCATTATACCGAGAGCCATGCAGCTCAGCATTACACCGAGAGCCGTGCAGCTCAGCTTTACACCGAGAGCCGTGCAGCTCAGCTTTACACCGAGAGCCAGCCATGCAGCTCATCCTTACACCGAGAGACGTGCAGCTCAGCATTACACCGAGAGCCATGCAGCTCAGCGTTACACCGAGAGCCGTGCAGCTCAGCTTTACACCGAGAGCCATGCAGCTCATCCTTTCACCGAGAGACGCGCAGCTCAGCGTTACACCGAGAGCCGTGCAGCTCAGCGTTACACCGAGAGCCTTGCAGCTCAGCGTTACACTGAGAGCCGTGCAGCTCATCCTTACACTGAGAGCTGTGCAGCTCAGCTTTACACCGAGAGCCATGCAGCTCAGCGTTACACCGAGAGCCGTGCAGCTCAGCGTTACACCGAGAGCCGTGTAGCTCAGTGTTAAACCAAGAGCCGTGCAGCTCAGCGTTACATCGAAAACCGTGCAGCTCAGGGTTACACCGAGAGCCATGCAGCTCAGCGTTACACCGAGAGCCGTGCAGCTCAGCTTTACACCGAGAGTCGTGCAGCTCAGCGTTACACCGAGAGCCGTGCAGCTCAGCTTTACACCGAGAGCCGTGCAGCTCAGCTTTACACCGAGAGCCGTGCAGCTCAGCTTTACACTGAGAGCCAGCCATGCAGCTCATCCTTACACCGAGAGACGTGCAGCTCAGCATTACACCGAGAGCCATGCAGCTCAGCTTTACACCGAGAGCCGTGCAGCTCAGCTTTACACCGAGAGCCATGCAGCTCATCCTTTCACCGAGAGACGCGCAGCTCAGCGTTACACCGAGAGCCGTGCAGCTCAGCTTTACACCGAGAGCCGTGCAGCTCAACGTTACACCGAGAGTCATGCAGCTCAGCATTACACCGAGAGCCGTGCAGCTTAGCGTTACACCGAGAGCCGTGGAGCTCACCGTTACACCGAGAGCCTTGCAGCTCAGCGTTACACTGAGAGTACTGCAGCTCATCCTTACACCGAGAGCCGTGCAGCTCAGCTTTACACCGAGAGCCATGCAGCTCAGCGTTACACCGAGAGCCATGCAGCTCAGCGTTACACCGAGAGCCGTGCAGCTCAGCGTTACACCGAGAGCCGTGCAGCTCAGCGTTACACCGAGAGCCAGCCATGCAGCTCACCAATACACCGAGAGCCGTGCAGCTCAGCGTTACACCGAGAGCCGTGCAGCTCAACGTTACATCGAGAGCCGTGCAGCTCAGTGTTACACCGAGAGCCGTGCAGCTCAGCGTTACACCGAGAGCCGTGCAGCTCAGCGTTACATTGAGAGCACTGATGACAGGGCAGATTGCGTACTTCCATTCGCAGCGCGTCGTGTAGATGTGGTGTTTGCTTGTATATCTGGTTAACAAGGGGAAGAAAGGGAACGCCTCTGTCAATGGAACAATTGAAGTGTACAAGAGCAAAAAATGAAACGTGCAGGGGGAGGCCGTCTGGCTCAGCTCATTTCCTTCAATTTTTAATACTTCTTTTGCTGGCGGGAATAATAGCCAGTGGATCCTTTCAATGCAAAATAGAACTGCTTGTTTGAATGCCGCTATTGAAAAATAGATGGGCCTGCGGAGATACAAGATGTTGCTTCAGTAGCACGGCCACTGAAATTGCTAAGTGTAACAACAGTACCCAACTGGTTTTCATTGCAATAGACTATTGTGCCTGTAATGTAATTTATACAGTGCTAATATCGTCCATAGCACTGTACATAGTAAAAATCAAATAAATACATGAGAAGTTAAAACATCTCGATGATCCACCAATACAAATATACAGTGGCGTAGCTAAGGAGACCCAGTGCAAGTTTTACATCAGGCCTGAGATCAGGGCCAGATTTACCATAAGGCATTGTAGGCTTGTGCTACAGGTGCCTGATGATGGAAAGGCGGCTCCCTTCCCTCCCCAAGTGCCTCCATCCCTCCTTTCCTATGCAGAGTCCTGATGAGAGTGTAAATGAGAGGTTACTCCCCCAGCATTCCACTAACAAGATCTCCCTCAAGTCAGGGGCACCTGTAGCTACTTAAAGGGACTCAGAGAAGTGAATAAAAACAAAATCTGAACTTACCTGGGGCTTTCTCCAGCCCACCGTAGGTCGGGAGGTCCCTCGGCGTCCTCCTGGCTCCTCTCCCAGTCCCTCGTCCCAGTGCCGTGATGACGTGAGGTCAGGTGGCCGGTGCAATGACGACTAACGTCATCGTTCAGGAAGAGTGAGCCCGACACTCGGTCCCTGCGTCGCCGGGAGCCATTTCTGCGTGGAGGGACTGGGAGAGGAGCCAGAAGGATGCCGAGGGACCTCCCGACCTACGGTGGGCTGGAGAAAGCCCCATGTAAGTTCAGATTTTGTTTTAGAATAGGCGCGGGAACTTGGGCGCAGGTTACAGCCGGTATATGGCTGATTTTGCTGCTGCACAAGTTCCCAGCCGTATTAAATACTATTCCCCCTCCAGGCCGCCATGGATGGTGGGGAATGAAATAATTCATTCTGACGGCGCCAACGTTACTCACTGTGCGCTGCTATAGCCGTAATTCCTATTACGGCCTATGGTGGCGCCGGCTGCACCCAAGTCTCCTGTGCTGGATTCACCGTGTTTGCCTCTAGCTAACTTATATTTGGTGGCACCTCTATCTACTTAACCACTTCCCGACCGCCTAACGCACAGGGGCGGCCGGGAAGTGGAGCCCTGAAGGACCGGCTCACCCACAGAGGCGGCGGTCCTTCTAAGGGCATGGGCGGAGCGATCGCGTCATCCGGGACGCGATCCTCCGCCCGGGATCGTTACTCGGGCATTTTGTCTCCGCTCGCCGGCCACTTAGCAGAGCCGGCGAGCGGAGGAATCCGCATAATTGCCCAATCAGAGTGTATAAGGCACTTTGTTAGGTAAACAAAGTGCCTTATACGTGCTTCCTCCTCGCCTCGTGGTCTCATTGTTCCAGAGACCACCAGCGAGGAGGAAGCACTTGTAAGTCTCACTGCACGCAGCTTGATTTTGCCCACAGCCTCCCTGATCACCCACCCCAGGCCTCATACCCCCCCTGATCACCCCAGCAGACCCCTGCCTAGCACCCTTGCACCCCTGTAAACCCCCCCCCCCCCCACCTGCCACTAACTAGCGACGCTGCCCTTTAGTTTAGGTCCCTAACTGCCTCCTAGTCACCCCTGATCCCCCCCCCTACCTTTAGATCACCCCCACACCCCATCCCAGACTACCCCCCTGTATACTGTATACATCTGTATACAGCTACCTTACCCCCTGATCCCCCTCTGATCCCCCTCTGATCACCTGTCTATCACCTGTCCATCACCCCTCAGCACCCCCACCCATCAGAGCAGACCCTAACTGCCCCGCGGGGGTAACCGATCACCTGCCCAGGCCCTCGATTGCCCGCATACCCCCCTTCTGATTACATCCCCTGCTCTTTGTTTACATCTGTCCTCCCCAGCAATCACTAACTGATCTTTGATCAGTAACCCCCTGTGTCTGCCTCTCATCAGATCAGGACTCAGTCTGCCCCGTGCAGGCTCCTGATCAACCCCCCACCCCCTCAAATCGCCCTCAGACCCCCCCCTAATCACCGTCCAAGTGCATTGTATTTGACTGTGCTGCACTTGTATTCGATTGTGCTGCGCTTGTATTCGATTGTGCTGTAATTAATCCGAACATTTGTATTTGTATAGCGCTTTTCTCCTTTTGGACTCAAAGCGCTCAAGAGCTGCAGCCACTGGGACGCGCTCAGGAGGCCACCATGCAGTGTTAGGGAGTCTTGCCTTGAACTCCTTACTGAATAGGTACTTGACCTAGCCAGGATTTTAACCCCGGTCTCCCATGTCAAAGGCAGAGCCCTTAACCAGTACACTATCCAGCCACTGCATTGTATTTGATCGGCTTCGATTGCCCCGTGATTGTTTGATTGCCTGAGACCCCACTTCCCACCACACCCAACCCCCACCCCCCCCACCACACCCAACCCTCCCCTCCCCCCCCACCTTCCGAGTGCATCAGATTTGCTTGTGCTGTGATTGGAGTCGATTGTGCTGTAATTGAATTTGATTGTCCCGTGATCGACTTCGATTGCCCCGTGATTGTTTGATTGCCTGAGACCCCACTTCCCGCCACACCCAATCCCACCCTCCCCCCATCACCTTCCGAGTGCATCAGATTTGATTGTGCTGTGATTGGATTCGATTGTGCTGTAATTGTATTTGATTGTCCCGTGATCGGCTTCGATTGCCCCGTGATTGTTTGATTGCCTGAGACCCCACTTCCCACCACACCCAACCCCCCCCTCCCCCCCACCACACCCAACCCCACCCTCCCCCCCCCCACCACCTTCCGAGTGCATCAGATTTGCTTGTGCTGTAATTGGAGTCGATTGTGCTGTAATTGTATTTGATTGTCCCGTGATCGACTTCGATTGCCCCGTGATTGTTTGATTGCCTGAGACCCCACTTCCAGCCACACCCAATCCCACCCTCCCCCCATCACCTTCCGAGTGCATCAGATTTGCTTGTGCTGTGATTGGAGTCGATTGTGCTGTAATTGTATTTGATTGTCCCGTGATCGACTTCGATTGCCCCGTGATTGTTTGATTGCCTGAGACCCCACTTCCCGCCACACCCAATCCCACCCTCCCCCCATCACCTTCCGAGTGCATCAGATTTGATTGTGCTGTGATTGGATTCGATTGTGCTGTAATTGTATTTGATTGTCCCGTGATTGTTTGATTGCCTCTGAGACCCCACTTCCCACCAACCCCAATACCTCTCAAATACTCCCTTTTTGCTAGGTAGGTGCTCTTTTTTTCTGGGTAGTCTCGGAGGAAAACCCCATAAATTTAGTAATCCACAATGGCAAGAAGGGGGCTTTCCGATGACGAGGTATACAGGTACATGGACCAGTCGGATGAGTTCTTTTGGGAAGAATCATCCGTCGAATCTTCCGGGTCCGAATTTGAACCTGTAGAAAGCAGTGGTTCCTTGACCGAAAGTGATGACGAGGCTATGGTCCCGGCTAGAGCCAGGCGTACCAGACCCCAAGTCGTTAGACCGCAGGTGGCGCAGGATCCGCCTCAAGGGCAGCAGGGTGGTGCTAGCGCTGATGATAGTTTTCTTGGTGAGGCAGGCACCAGCAGCGCAGCATCTCCTGGACTTAGTGCCAGTGCTTCCGTAGACCCTGACGAAGTGGTGAGCGTCAGCATGGAAGTTGAAACTGGTACGGTGGCAAGTGCAGTAGTACCCCCATCGCAGCCACCAAGAAAAAGACGGGCCCGTAGTACCCATAGACTCCCAGAGGTGCTGGCACAACCAGATTGGCAATCCCCTGATTCCGCCGCACCCGTAGTGCCCCCTTTCACCGCCCAGTCTGGAGTCCAGGTGGCGACAGCTCATCTAGGAACGGCCCTAGACTTTTTGCAGCTGTTCATCACCCAGGTTCTCCTGGACTTAATTGTGGTTGAGACCAACCGTAAAGCCACACAATTCATCACCGAGCACCCGGAGAGCATGTATGCCCAGCCTTTCGGGTGGAAACCAGTCCAAGTTTCCGACATTAAAATCTTTTTGGCCCTTATCCTTCACTTGGGACTAATGAAACAGAATGTACTGCGGTCGTATTGGTCTACGAACCCAGTAAATCATGTTCCCTTGTACCCTGCTGCCATGTCCAGGACACGATTTGAGTCCATCCTGCGCTTCCTGCACTTCAACGACGACAAAACCTGTCATGAAAAGGGCCACCCTGCTTATGACCGGCTCCACAAAATTCGGCCCCTCATAGACCACCTGTCATCAACATTTGCAGATGCTTATATCCCTGAACAGAACATCTGCGTAGACGAGTCCCTCTTACGCTTTACCGGGCGCCTTGGCATCAAACAGTACATCCCAAGCAAGCGCGCCCGGTATGGGGTGAAACTGTATAAGCTCTGTGAAAGGGCCACAGGCTATACATGTCGTTTTAGGGTCTATGAGGGAAAAGACTCAAAATTGGAGCCGGTCGGATGCCCTGACTACCTGAGGAGCAGTGGAAAGGTTGTGTGGGACTTGGTGTCACCCTTGTTCCAGAAGGGGTACCATCTTTTTGTGGACAATTATTACACAAGTGTGGCCCTCTTTCAGCACTTAAAGTTAGAAGGAATCCGATGCTGTGGCACTGCGCGGCCTAGTCGCCAGGGCTTCCCCCAACGGCTCGTTACCACCAGACTTTTACGGGGGCAGAGGGTCGCCTTGCGTACTGAAGACCTGCTCGCGGTGAAATGGAGGGACAAGAGGGACGTTTACTTTCTGTCCACCATTCACACAGACACGACAGTCCAAATTCAACGGGCAACTAAGGTCATTGAAAGGCCCCTTGTCGTCCACGAATATAATGTCAACATGGGAGGGGTGGACTTCAATGACCAGAGGTTAGCGCCCTATTTAATTTCCCGGAAAACAAGACGCTGGTATAAGAAAGTGTCTTTTTATCTGATTCAATTGGCAGTTTACAACAGCTTTGTTCTCTACAGTAAGGCTGGGAGAACTGGATCTTTCCTCCAATTTCAGGAAGAGATCATTCTGGACATCCTGTATCCAGGAGGTGCCAGGCCCCCCCCCCCCCCCCCCCCCCCCCCCCCCCCCCCCCCCAGATGCAACTAGCCGACTGCATGGAAGGCATTACGCCTATCAGCTTCCGTGTGCCCCAGGTCAACGCATCCGAAGAAAACGTTGCCGTATCTGCAGCAGGGCTGGAACAAGGACTGACACCGTTTATTATTGTCCCCGCTATCCTGACCAGCCTGGTCTATGCGTAGGGCCGTGTTTTGAGAGGTACCACGAGCAGGTACACTATTAGAACCTAGGGAACTCCAGACACAGGAGTAGGCACACACTCAGTGTTCTTTTGCACATTGTCGCAGGGAGAGGAGAGGTAAGCTTGAAAACCAAACGGGTAAGCATAAAAGTCGGAAGAAGGATCGGTTTCCATGCTTGATATTGCTGATCTGTCCTGGGTTGGCGATATAAGACGGCATGTTTGAATTTCCCTTGAGTGTGGACACCCCCGGTTTATATGTGATTTGGGCCTATGATGATGCTTTAATGCCACACAGAGTCATCTCTATTGGCAGGCATATTGCTGTATCCTACAGGCATAATGCTGTATACTAAAGTTCTGAGGCCCAGTCACATAAGTTGGTGGCTCACCCTGAGTGCAGGGTGGCACGGGGTGTCTCTCTCCTGAGGTTATCACTGCCATTGATGTGGAGGAAGATCTGCCATTGATGTGGAGCAAGGTATGTTTGCCGTTCATTTTTCCTTTCAGCCCAGAGTGCATTACCCGTATACCCAATATAAGGAGTATAGCAGAAACTCCTAATACTGGCCATACATGTAATGATTGCAGAGACCCTAAAATGCCAGGACAGACTTCACAAATGACCCCATTTTGGAAAGAGGACACCCTAAAGTATGTGAGGTGCACGGTGAGTTCATAAAAGATTTTAGTTTTTGTCACAAGTTAGCAGAATTTTTTTTTTTTATTTTTTTTTCTAACAAAGTGTCATTTTCCGTTTACTTGTGACAAAAAAGAAGATTTTCAATGACCTCACCATTACCCTCATGGAATACCTTGTTGTGTATTCTTTCCAAAATGGGGTCATTTGTGGGGTTTGTTAACTGTCCTGGCAAGTGGGCGGGGTGCTAAATTGTGAGCACCCCTGTAAAGCCTAAAGGTACTCATTGGACTCTGGGCCCCTTAGCGCAGTTAGGGTGCAAAAAAGTGCCACACATGTGGTATCGCCGTACTCGGGAGAAGTAGTACAATGTGTTTTGGGGTGTATTTTTACACATACCCATGCTGGGTGGGAGAAATACCTCTGTAAATGACAATCTTTTGATTTTTTTACACACAATTGTCCATTTACAGAGTTATTTCTCCCACCCAGCATGGGTATGTGTAAAAATACACCCCAAAACACATTGTACTACTTCTCCCGAGTACGGCAATACCACATGTGTGGCACTTTTTTGCACCCTAACTGCGCTAAAGGGCCCAAAGTCCAATGAGTACCTTTAGGATTTCACAGGTCATTTTGCGGAATTTGATTTCCAGACTACTCCTCACGGTATAGGGGCCCCTAAAATGCCAGGGCAGTATAGGAACCCCACAAATGACCCCATTTTAGAAAGAAGACACCCCAAGGTATTACGTTAGGAGTATGGTGAGTTCATAGAAGATTTTATTTTTTGTCACAAGTTAGTGGAAAATGACACTTTGTGAAAAAAGCAATAAAAATCAATTTTCCGCTAACTTTTGACAAAAAAAAAAATCTTCTATGAACTCACCATACTCCTAACGGAATACCTTGGGGTGTCTTCTTTCTAAAATGGGGTCATTTGTGGGGTTCCTATACTGCCCTGGCATTTTAGGGGCCCTAAACCGTGAGGAGTAGTCTGGAAATCAAATTCCGCAAAATGACCTGTGAAATCCTAAAGGTACTCATTGGACTTTGGGCCCTTTAGCGCAGTTAGGGTGCACAAAAGTGCCACACATGTGGTATCACCGTACTCGGGAGAAGTAGTACAATGTGTTTTAGGGTGTATTTTTACACATACCCATGCTGGGTGGGAGAAATAACTCTGTAAATGGACAATTGTGTGTAAAAAAATCAAAAGATTGTCATTTACAGAGGTATTTCTCCCACCCAGCATGGGTATGTGTAAAAATACACCCCAAAACACATTGTACTACTTCTCCCGAGTACGGAAATACCACATGTGTGGCACTTTTTTGCACCCTAACTGCGCTAAAGGGCCCAAAGTCCAATGAGTACCTTTAGGATTTCACAGGTCATTTTGCGGAATTTGATTTCCAGACTACTCCTCACGGTTTAGGGCCCCTAAAATGCCAGGGCAGTATAGGAACCCCACAAATGACCCCATTTTAGAAAGAAGACACCCCAAGGTATTCCGTTAGGAGAATGGTGAGTTCATAGAAGATATTTTTTTTTGTCAAAAGTTAGCGGAAAATAGATTTTTATTGTTTTTTTCACAAAGTGTCATTTTCCACTAACTTGTGACAAAAAATAAAATCTTCTATGAACTCACCATACTCCTAACGGAATACCTTGGGGTGTCTTCTTTCTAAAATGGGGTCATTTGTGGGGTTCCTATACTGCCCTGGCATTTTAGGGGCCCTAAACCGTGAGGAGTAGTCTGGAAATCAAATTCCGCAAAATGACCTGTGAAATCCTAAAGGTACTCATTGGACTTTGGGCCCTTTAGCGCAGTTAGGGTGCACAAAAGTGCCACACATGTGGTATTGCCGTACTCGGGAGAAGTAGTACAATGTGTTTTGGGGTGTATTTTTACACATACCCATGCTGGGTGGGAGAAATACCTCTGTAAATGGACAATTGTGTGTAAAAAAAATTAAAAAATTGTCATTTACAGAGATATTTCTCCCACCCAGCATGGGTATGTGTAAAAATACACCCCAAAACACATTATACTACTTCTCCTGAGTACGGCAATACCACATGTGTGGCACTTTTTTGCAGCCTAACTGCGCTAAGGGGTCCAAAGTCCAATGAGCACCTTTAGGCTTTACAGGGGTGCTTACAATTTAGCACCCCCCAAAATGTCAGGACAGTAAACACACCCCACAAATGACCCCATTTTGGAAAGTAGACCCTTCAAGGTATTCAGAGAGGGGCATGGTGAGTCTGTGGCAGATTTCATTTTTTTTTTTGGTGCAAGTTAGAAGAAATGGAAACTTTTTTTTTTTTTTTCTCACAAAGTGTCATTTTCCGCTTACTTGTGACAAAAAATAATATCTTCTATGAACTCACTATGCCTCTCAGTGAATACTTTGGGATGTCTTCTTTCCAAAATGGGGTCATTTGGGGGGTATTTATACTATCCTGGAATTCTAGCCCCTCATGAAACATGACAGGGGGTCAGAAAAGTCATAGATGCTTGAAAATGGGAAAATTCACTTTTTGCACCATAGTTTGTAAACGCCATAACTTTTACCCAAACCAATAAATATACGCTGAATGGGTTTTTTTTTATCAAAAACATGTTTGTCCACATTTTTCGCGCTGCATGTATACAGAAATTTTACTTTATTTGAAAACTGTCAGCACAGAAAGTTAAAAAAAATCATTTTTTTGCCAAAATTCATGTCTTTTTTGCTGAATATAATAAAAAGTAAAAATCGCAGGAGCAATCAAATAGCACCAAAAGAAAGCTTTATTAGTGACAAGAAAAGGAGCCAAAATTCATTTAGGTGGTAGGTTGTATGAGCGAGCAATAAACCGTGAAAGCTGCAGTGGTCTGAATGGAAAAAAAGTGGCCGGTCCTTAAGGGGTAGAAAGCCCTAGGTCCTCAAGTGGTTAAAGCGGTATAAAACCCTGACATAATATTCAATAAAAACATGTTTTCCTACTTTTTATATGCCATACAGTTATCATATTTGCTGTTGTGCATACGTATTATTATTCATATAGAAATTACAAGTTCCCAGTTTACATTTTTTTGCTTTGAGAGCTGCCTTAGCATTTTATGCATAACTGGTTTTATTCATCTTGTATTGAAGGCAGAACTGCTTTGAGTTTCTGTCTGTGTCCAGGAGCTTCTGCACAGTCAGAGAATGTGTCACATTCCTCACTTGATACGATTACATAAACACAAGATAACATTATCTACACTTCAGATGCCAGATTTCTCTGCACTGAACTTTTAAGCTCTGTGTTTATCTAATTGCAGGGCCGTTTCTTGGGCAGTGCGGGCAGGGCGACCGCACTGGGCGCAGACCAGCGAGTAGATGAAGGGGGGCGCAGGCAGAAGGACATTACCGCTAGGGATCTGGTGACGCGCGGTGCAGCCAAATGGTAGAAGAAAGAAGATTACCAGCGCGATCACCTTCCTTGACTCCTCCTAGGCTGCATGCGTCAGACTTCAAGTCGTCATCATGTCACCACCATGTGACGACACCTGATGTCTTGTAGCGGTACTGCAGGCTGTCAGTGCACGGCGCCCATGGAGGAGTCGGCTTTCCAGGCTCTCCTCGCCTGTGTGTTTTCCTGCTTCCTCCTGGATGAAAGGCTGGTCACTAGAAAGTAGGCAGATCTACTTGTGACCTGTGGCTGTGTTTCTGTTCCTAAAGATTAAAGGTTCCCGAGTCCACGGGGAAGGGGGCGCAATTTTTACACCCTCGCCCTGGGTGCAATTTAGCCTAGAAACTGCCCTGTCTAATTGAATGCTGTTCTAGTAAAAATAAAAATGGTGGTAGTATATAATATGCTGTAAAGATTTTTTTAGAGCAAGGAAGAAATTCTGGGTTTGATTCCGCTTTAATATTGAGTTTTCTTTTGGTTACCTTATACTAAGGGGCACCTGTAGCTACCTATGATGGGAAGGGAAGTGAGGGAGAAGTGACAGCTGGACCAGCCAGCACACTTGAGGGGAAGTTTGGCGGGTGTTTGTAGGTTCATGGAGGGCAAAGTCTAAACTGCCAGGACATCTTTGCCTGTAGGCTCCTGTGAAGTAAATCCGGGCCTGCCTGAGACGGATTCACTATTTGCCCGAAAGTCATGTTCCCCTTAATCCTGGCGGTAAGCCCGAGCTGAGCTCGGGCTATGCCGCGCAGGAAGATATCTCAGCCCCTGGTGGGGCGATTTGCTCCATTTAAAATGCTGTATGCGCAGCTAGCACTTTGCTAGCCACGCGTACAGCTTGATCGCCCGCACGCAGTGGCGCAAGAGGGCCCCCACCAGAGCCCTGCGCTGCCCGAACCAATGAGTTCCGGGCAGCGCTATGGGCTGGATCGGAGGCGTCTGACGTCAGGACGTCGGCTGACGTCCATGACGTCATTTCGATCGTCGCCATGGCGACAGGAGAAGCTAAACAGGGAAGCGCGTTATATACGCGTTCCCCTGTTTGCTATTGATGCCGGCGACGATCGCACTAGAGGGACACATGCGCCCTCTAGTGGTGTTTCATGTAGCTACCACTCTGGTAGCTTTACATGAAACAAAAAAAAAATAATTTAAAAAAAAAGGATTTTTGCCTATATGGCAAAAAAAATTAACCGCCAGGAGGGTTAAAGGTGGTTTGCGTTAAAGTGAACCAAGTACTATTTTTAGCACCTAAGGCATCTCAATAGCGTATTTAAAAAAGTGCTGGTCGTAATGGAAAAAGCTATGCTTACGGATCATTACGCGTAATTTTACGCTATTACGCATTACGAAATTACGCTTACGGCATAGACATTCAATTTCGGTACATGTCTGTAATTACGCATTGCCCTTACGCAATTACGCGTAAGAATACCGTAATTCAGGTTGTTACGTTATAGGCTTACGCGTAAATTCCTACTAGCAATTAATGCGTAAAGTCATGCTGCCAAGCGGAAAAGTTGACGCATGGATCAATGTTAGGTAGCCGCCGACTTTAAGGGTTAATAGCAAAGCCCCCTTAAGTGCTAAGAGCCTCAAATTTGGAGAATATATTAAGGAGATCAGAAGGAATAAGAGGAAAAATTTTTTTTCAAAAAGACCTTATAGTTTTTGAGAAAATTGATGTTAAAGTTTCAAAGGAAAAATATATACATTTAAAAACCCGCCGACTTTAACGGTTAATAACAAAGCCTGCTTAAAATTTAGAAACACCAAATTCACAGGGTATATTAAGGGGATCAGTGGGAATAAGAGGAAATTTTTTTTTTTTCAAAAAGACCTTATAGTTTTTGAGAAAATCGATTTTTAAGTTTCAAGGGCAAAAATGTCTTTTAAATGCGGAAAATGTCAGGTTTTTTTGCACAGGTAACAATAGTGTTTTATTTTCATAGATTCCCCCAAGTGGGAAGAGTTTTACTTACTTCGTTCTGAGTGTGGGAAATATTAAAAAAAAACGATGTGGGGTCCCCCCTCCCAGACCTCTTTAACCCCTTGTCCCCCATGCAGACTGGGATAGCCAGAATGCGGAGCACCGGCCGCGTGGGGCTCCGCACCCTGACTATACCAGCCCGCATGGTCCATGGATTGGGGGGTCTCGGAAGGGGAGGGGCAGCCAAGCTTTCCCCTCCCCCTCCGAGCCCTTGTCCAATCCAAGGACAAGGGGCTCTTCTCCACCTCCGATGGGCGGTGGAGGTGGAGGCCGCGATTTCCTGGGGGGGGGGTTCATGGTGGCATCTGGGAGTCCCCTTTAAAAAGGGGTCCCCCAGATGCCCACCCCCCCCTCCCAGGAGAAATGAGTATAGAGGTACTTGTACCCCTTACCCATTTCCTTTAAGAGTTAAAAGTAAATAAACACACAAACACATAGAAAAAGTATTTTAATTGAACAAAAAACATAACCACGAAAAAAGTCCTTTAATATTCTTAATTAACCATTAATACTTACCTGTCCCTTTAAAAGCCAGTTCCCACGCAATATCCTCAGAAATATACTAATCAGTTACAATGTAACAAAGTTATTACAATGTAACAACTTTGTTACTTTGTAACACCACCGCACCCGACGTCACTCGCCGCTCACCCGCCGGCCGCCGCATACACGCTAAGTCCCCGCCGGCTCCCGCCGTCCACTCCGCCCACACCTGTCACCCATATACATGCTGGCACCCATGGGTGCCAGCATGTATATAGGTGACATGTGGGAGAGGCGGGGAGGGCAGCGGAGCCGGCGGGGACTTAGCGTCCCTTCACCCGACAGAGCTCTGAGCTATAGCTCAGAGCTCTCGAAAGCATCTTTGTATTTGGGCTCCAAGGAGCCCCATTGGTCCTTAGCAGACCAATGGGGTTCCTTCTGATTTGAAGGAACCCCATTGGTCTGCTAAGGACCAATGGGGCTCCTTGGAGCCCAAATACAAAGATGCTTTCGAGAGCTCTGAGCTATAGCTCAGAGCTCTGTCGGGTGAAGGGACGCTAAGTCCCCGCCAGCTCCGCTGCCCTCCCCGCCTCTCCCACATGTCACCTATATACATGCTGGCACCCATGGGTGCCAGCATGTATATGGGTGACAGGTGTGGGCGGAGTGGACGGCGGGAGCCGGCGGGGACTTAGCGTGTATGCGGCGGCCGGCGGGTGAGCGGCGAGTGACGTCGGGTGCGGTGGTGTTACAAAGTAACAAAGTTGTTACATTGTAATAACTTTGTTACATTGTAACTGATTAGTATATTTCCGAGGATATTGCGTGGGAACTGGCTTTTAAAGGGACAGGTAAGTATTAATGGTTAATTAAGAATATTAAAGGACTTTTTTCGTGGTTATGTTTTTTGTTCAATTAAAATACTTTTTCTATGTGTTTGTGTGTTTATTTACTTTTAACTCTTAAAGGAAATCGGTAAGGGGTACAAGTACCTCTATACTCATTTCTCCTGGGAGGGGGGGTGGGCATCTGGGGGACCCCTTTTTAAAGGGGACTCCCAGATGCCACCATGAACCCCCCCCCCAGGAAATCGCGGCCTCCACCTCCACCGCCCATCGGAGGTGGAGAAGAGCCCCTTGTCCTTGGATTGGACAAGGGCTCGGAGGGGGAGGGGAAAGCTTGGCTGCCCCTCCCCTTCCGAGACCCCCCAATCCATGGACCATGCGGGCTGGTATAGTCAGGGTGAGGAGCCCCACGCGGCCGGTGCTCCGCATTCTGGCTATCCCAGTCTGCATGGGGGACAAGGGGTTAAAGAGGTCTGGGAGGGGGGACCCCACGTCGTTTTTTTTTATATTTCCCACACTCAGAACGAAGTAAGTAAAACTCTTCCCACTTGGGGGAATCTATGAAAATAAAACACTATTGTTACCTGTACAAAAAAACCTGACATTTTCCGCATTTAAAAGACATTTTTGCCCTTGAAACTTAAAAATCGATTTTCTCAAAAACTATAAGGTCTTTTTGAAAAAAAAATGTTTCCTCTTATTCCCACTGATCCCCTTAATATACCCTGTGAATTTGGTGTTTCTAAATTTTAAGCAGGCTTTGCTATTAACCGTTAAAGTCGGCGGGTTTTTAAATGTATATATTTTTCCTTTGAAACTTTAACATCGATTTTCTCAAAAACTATAAGGTCTTTTTGAAAAAAAAAAAAATTCCTCTTATTCCTTCTGATCTCCTTAATATATTCTCCAAATTTGAGGCTCTTAGCACTTAAGGGGGCTTTGCTATTAACCCTTAAAGTCGGCAGCTTTTTTATATTATACGGGAGCGTAATATTACGCGATTACAGCAGACTGTGTAATTTCAATGGGAGTTTACTGTCTTACGCGTAAAAACGTAACCCACGGTCTACGCGTAATTAATTACGCGTAATACCGTAACCTTACACGTAACGCTTACGGTGCATTTGTAGTGAATTACGATGCGTAATTACGCTAATGCGTAATTTCGGCTCAGCACTGTTAAAAATGCATGCACACAATATGGCTCATTGTTAAAAAAAAAACCTAACATTTTACCTCTTTTTTTTTTTTTTATTTAAATGTTTAGCAGAGGCCTTTATTACCCTATTTCTGAGGCCTGCCCAACCACAGAAATTTCAGGCAGAGAAGGACTGATGTAATTATTTTATTGCACACATTAGCAGAGGGCAAACAAAAGTTTTCAGCAGGGGGTGGGGTGTTGGGGGGTGGAGATAGGAAACTGTGCATCAACAATTTTAGAGAAGTCACAGATGCTATCTTCACAACTTCCCCTGGATAAATTACCTCTTCCTGCTCTGCTACTGCTTCCCTGCTCCACTCTGCTCCTGCTAAACACACCAACTCCACCTTCATATGTCCTTCCAGTCACTTCCTCCTCTGCTGCTGTTTCCCTGCTCCACACTGCTCCACACACTCCAACTCCACCTCCATATGTCTTCCCAGCCACTTCCTGCTCTGCTACGGTTTCCCTGCTCCACTCTGCTTTTTGGTTCTGTTTGGTCCAAATACAGTAGCTGATATTTGTAACAAACTTAATTTTCCCTGGAGCTAAGCAAAAGCAAAACATAGGAACAAGTAGCCGTTCCTGACTCGTTAGACCCATTTGAGACTCAGAGAACAGAGTATTAGAAACAGGGATGCTCATCCGGGTACCCGGGTAAACCCGGGTATCCGACCATTTTTCCACTATCCATGTCGGATCCAGAACCGGATACCTGGGCCCAGATTCGGATAGCTATCTGCGGATATCTGGCCGCATAACCCGACATATCCGACGGATATCCGGATCTGGGTAGTGAAAGTAAGGAGATGATGTCATTGAGCCAATCAGAGGGCTCCCAGCAGAAGCCCTGGCAACCAATCACAGAGGGGAACCCTGGCCAGCCCCACCTGACCTCATTGAGCCAATCAGAGGCCTCCCAGCCTAAGCCGTGGCACCCAATCACAGAAGGGATCCCCTGTATAGTAATGAGGGCTGGCATGATGAGACAGATCGTCCTTGCTTGTGTGGCTGGCTGGCTGGCTGCTCACTGACAGACTTGCTCCAGTGCTGTTGGCTTAGCAAGAGCTGTATACAGTGATACAACTAAAGCTTTGAGTGCTAAACACCTTCACTACACTATTGTTCTATTGTTTTTTTTTTTAGCTAGCTAGCTTGTAATTGTTTGATTTCATTCACTCAGTTAGGTCCTGTCTGTGTCTGTGTGTGCTGTGCAGGCCCAGCAGGACAGTATAGGGAATAGGAGGATTACTGTGTTATTGTATTGTAGTTAGTATTGCAGTTAGTTGTTATGGTGGGTACACACGGTGCGTTCCCGCACTCGATTTCCCGCTCGATTCCCGTCAACTCGATTATTTCCGACATGTCCGATTTGCCTTTCGATGGATCGTTAGGTAAATTTGGCATACTTTACATGCGAATCGACCTAACGATCCATCGAAACGCAAATCAGACATGTCAGAAATAATCGAGTCAACGGGAATCGAGCGGGAAATCGAGTGCGGGAACGCAACGTGTGTACCCCACCATTAGACAGATGGTGTGCACTGTCTGTCCTCTACTCTGCGGTCTGTCACTCCGTGCTGATTTGATTTAAAGTTCAACCCCGATTTTATTAAAGTAAAAGTACCCCACATCATCTGGTGACATCATCACGTATAAGTTGTACTATGTCTGCTGGCAGCCGGGGGAGGGGCAGCAAGGGCAAGAGGACAGGGAGCAACATTACGGCCACCCTCAGAAGGTCTGCCGTGTCAGTATTGACCCCAGCGGGCAGCCTACCCTCAGTCAGTGAGCTTTTCGCTCCAGGCGCCTCACTCAGGGCTGTTAGCCGCAAGGAGTTTGAGGAGGATGTTCTGGGTTTTGAGGAGGGATGAGCATGAGGAGTTCAAGAGGCTGAAGCAAGCTGGCGCTGGCTCCCACCGCCACAATGACACAGGCCACTGCTGCTGATACCACCACCTATATTCAACCCAAAACACAATTGCGGTGTCATTTTTTTTGAGGTGTCTTGGCTGAAAACTGTCATGTCCCAGTTGTGCGGTTGGACTTTGGACACAATGTGGGCTGCACGACCGTCGACCGCTGTCTGGAACCTATCCTGATGTTAATAATTTACAGGCCCTTTTTTTTTTTCAATTTATGTTAACAAAATAATAAATTAGTGTTTCCCTTTAAAAAAACATGATGCTACATGCATCATTTACCCTAAAACCCTTTTTAAAGCTATTTTAAGGGCACTTTTTCTATCCGGGTACCTGAATAGGTCGAGTACCCGCGGGTAATTTGGTCGGATATCCGAATTCACTTGGATATCCGCAGGGTCGGATCCGGATACCCGAATCGGATCCGGGTATCTGGGTACCCGGATCCGGATCCGGGCGGGTTTTAAAAAGTACTACCCGAGCATCCCTGATTAGAAATGCTTGCTAGGTGACTGTTCCTTTTAAACATGCAGCAGAAAGTTTCTCGCTTTGATTTGTGTTCCTGTCAAAAAACAAATATTTTTAAAGGAAGATAAAGTGTTCTGCACAGTGTCTGTGGGCGGACAGATAATTCAGCTAATGTCTGTGTAGGATTAAACAGGCTTGTTTAGTAAAAAAAAAAGGTCTTTATTATATAGGTTCCCTGGGGATATATTCACAAAGGTCAAAACTCCTCAATATTCTTTTTATATAACACTGACATGTTCTGCAGCACTTTACAGAGTAGAAAGTTAGCGACTGGCCTCCAAGGCCGTCACACACACAGATAGGTTTGCAATTAAAGTGGTCTGAAAGTCAGCATTTCTACTTTGCTCTAAAAGATTCCTCACAGCTTAAAAGCTACTATCCCAGATTAGCAGAACATCACTGAAATGGTTAAGCAAAGCACTCTGTCCTGCTAGTCACCTTCAAATCTGCATTTCAAACTGGAGATAACAGTATTTTTGTTTGCATTCCAATGTTGGTACATGTGTGTTAACACAGTGTAATACGTGAAAAGGAGCTCTTTGTGAAGCTCTCTGTGCTTTAGGGTGCATACACACATCAGACTATAGTCTTTGGAAAATGAAAGATCACAGACCAATCTTACTCCCCTTCATGTAGTATAAGAACCATACTCTACACAGTCTTTTCTATGGAGCTGAACTCCCCATCAGAAAAAATCTTTGTAAGATGCTGCACACACAGATGCTGTACAGACACAAAAGATCAGTATCTGCAAAAGATCTGTTCCTGCCAAAAATCCATTCCTGCAAATTGCATTCATAGTCTATGAGATCTGCAGATCATCATACACGCCTTGTTTAACTGACATTCATCTGCAGATCAGAGCCACCAGGATGGATTTTCAGATTTGCAGATGATTGTCTGATCTGCAGATGAATGTCAGGTAAACAAGGTGTGTATGAGGATCTGCAGATCTCATAGACTATGAATGCAATTTGCAGGAACGGATCTTTTGCAGAAGGGGAAGAAAAACAATTAAATTCAAATACCAAATAAGGTGGTCGCCCACCCGCCCATGGCACCGGCCCACGGGTGCCTCTTAAGAGATACGGGCCTGCTTCTGAACCAACCCCATTATTATTAACCACTTTACCTCCAAGAGTTTTTCCCCTTAAAAACCAGAGGAATTTTCTCGTGTCAGCGTTCCTTACATTCATTCGCCTATAATTTTATTACTACTTACCACAACAAAACAATCTATATCTTGTTTTTTCGCCACCACTTAGGCTTTCTTTGGGGGGTACTTTTTGCTAAGAATTATGTTATTCTAACTGCATCTTAACAGGAAAAATAAGAAAAAATTGAAAAAAAATCATTATTTCTCAGTTTTCGCCATTAAAGTTTTAAAATACTACATGCTACCGTAAATAAAAGCCACACATTTTATTTGCCCATTTGTAACAATAACATTGTTATTGTAATGTTTAAAATCTTTCCCTAGTACAATATATGGCGCCAATATTTTATTTGGAAATAAAGGTGCATTTTTTCTGTTTTGCGTCCGTCACTATTTACAAGTGACGGACCATAGTTTCAAAAGTAACAGTAATATACCCTCTTGACATACATATTAAAAAAGTTCAGTACCTAACGGGAAAAATGAGCCATGTATGCCCAGCATAAGGTCCTACCATATTATTATTTATATAGCACTGACATCTCCTGCAGCACTTTACGGAGTACGTAGTCATGTCACTGACTGTCCTCAGAGGCGCTCACACTCTTATCCTAAATAGTCATAGTCTAATGTCCTATCCTTAGAAGAGTCCACAATTTAATCCTACCATAGTTATAGCCTTATGTCTCTAGTAGAGTCATTGCTTAAGCCGAAATTTGGTGAAAAAAGACCCCCATACATGATCTAATCACCAAATTTTCTGGGTTTGTTAAAGCAAATTCAAGGCAAACCTAAAGGCAATGTAACTAAGAGCTGCCTAAGCATCTCCATGAGCTTCTCCCAGCAACTCTTCCAGCACCCCTCCACCCTCTCCCCATGCACCTCTCAGCCTTTCCCGGGTTCCTCCCAGCTTCCTCCCATCCTCTCCCTGGAAACCTACCCCATTACTCCTAGTCCCCTTCCGTCCCTGGGTTACTTACAGCCAACCCCCAGCCTCTCTTTGTCCTCTTCCTGGCCTCTCTTTAGGCTCCTCCTGGCCCCTCTCCATTCTCTCCCTGGGCCCATCCCAGCCACCCCTCAGCCCCCATCTGTCCTCTCCCTGGGCTCCTTTCAGCCATCCCTGGCATCTCTCTATTCTCTCCCCAGTCTACTCCCAGCTTAACCTCCTTCCCGGCCTCCTTTATCCTCTACTGAGTTCATCTCAGCCTCCCCCCTGTACCCCTCTGTCTTCTCCCCGGGTTCCTTCTAGCCAACCCCCCAGTCTCTCTCTCTCTGTCCTCTTCCTGACCTCTCTTCAGGCTTCTCCTGGCCTCCCTCCATCCTCTTCCTGGGCCCATTTCAGCCTCCCCTCAACCCCCATCCGTCCTCTCCCTGGACTCCTCCCAGTCTTCCCCTGGCATCTCTCCATTCTCTCCCCAGTCTACTCCCAGCTTAACCTCCTTCCAGGCCTCCTTCATCCTCTACTGAGTTCATTCCAGCCTCCTCCATCTGTCTTCTCTGTTTCTTCCACCCCCCAGTCTTTCTCTGTCCTCTTCCTGTCCTCTCTTCAGGCTCTTCCCGACCCCTCTCCATCCTCTCCCCGGGGTCATCCCAGCCTCCCCTCTGTGCTCTTCCTGGCCTCTCTTCAGGCTCCTCCTGGCACCCCTCTATCCTCTTCCTGGGCGCATCTCAGCCTCCCCTCAACCCCCATCCATCCTCTCCCTGGACTCCTCCCAGTCTTCCCCTGGCATCTCTCTATTCTCTCCCCAGTCTACTCCCAGCTTAACCTCCTTCCAGACCTCCTTCATCCTCTACCGAGTACATCCCAACCTCCCCCATCTGTCTTCTCTGTTCCTTCCACCCCCCCCCCCCCAGCCTTTCTCTGTCCTCTCTTCAGGCTCTTCCCGACCCCTCTCCATCCTCTCCCCGGGGTCGTCCCAGCCTCCCCCCTGTCCTTCTCTATCCTCTCCCTGGGCTTTTCCCAGCCTCCTCCTGGCATCTCTCCATCCTCTCCCCGGGGTCGTCCCAGCCTCCCCCCTGTCCTTCTCTATCCTCTCCCTGGGCTTTTCCCAGCCTCCTCCTGGCATCTCTCCATCCTCTCCCCAGTCTCCTCCCAGCTTAACCTCCTTCCCAGCCTCATTCATCCTCTCCCGAGGCTCCTCCTAGCCTTCGCTATTCTCTTCCTGGGCTACTCTTGGCCTCCCCTTGGGCTCCTCCCAGCCTCCCCCCCTTCTCTCCCTGGGCTCCTCCTGACCTCCCCTTGGGCTCCTCCTAGCCTTCCCCACCCTCCTTCTTGCCTGTCACACATCACCCCAGTTAGTTAGTTTATTATAAAGGTGCAGTTAGTATTAGAAACCTGCCGCTCTCCGATTTCATTACCTGAAAAAAAAATGTTTTATCATGCAGCAGCGCAGGCATTGATTTATTAGATTTTACTGCTGGTGTGTGGGAATCACTGCCAGGATCTGCAAACCTCATACAGATGTAGAAATTGTACCAGTCAGTCAGTGACTGTTGTCCCTCGTTTAGTATTAAACCGGTAAACTTCAGAATGCCATGCGGATCGCGGCATTACTCACGTAGTCTCAGCAGAGTCAGCGGGACTGGCGGAGCATGGCTGAGATTATGGCGAAGAATTATTTACATCTCTTTCTTTCACTACACTTGTTCCATTCGGAAGACACAGTTTAGAGATTGTAAGACTATTATTTACAACCTATTTAGTTATTGTTATTTTTTATTTATATGGTGCCAATATCATTAGTAGCGCCGTACATAGTACAAAACAAATAGAGGGGGGGAGCAGAGATACATGAGATGTTCAAAACTCTGTACAATCAGGACATCCAGCAATACAAATACATACGTGTATACATAGCTGATGTGTGGTTTGAGACATCACCAATGCTGGTACATATTCATATGATAAATTATAGCAGAATAAGAAAAACTAGGAGGAGCTCCCTGCCCTTGCGATCTTACAATCTAGAGGGTAGTGGGGTTTAGACCAGTGATCTGCAAACTCGGCTCTCCAGCTGCTAAGGAACTACAAGTCCCACAATGCATTTGTGTTTATGAATTATGACTGTGGCTGTCAGACTTCCGCAATGCATTGTGGGACTTGTAGTTCCCTAACAGCTGGAGAGCCAAGTTTGAAGATCACTGGTTTAGACTAATGTTGGTCAAGTAGATGCAAATAGCTTCAAATAGTGATGGTCAAGTAGATGCAAATACATTCGAGTTGATGCAAATGTATGCACATTTTTATGCAAATTTGTGCAGCTTGAAAATGAACCAATCAAATTTTGTCTCAGCAGGATCATTTTCAAGCTGCATACATTTACATAAAAATTTTCATAAATGTGCATTAACTCGAAGTTATTTGCATCTAGTTGACCATCACAAACTTTGAGTTGATGCAAATGTGTTGCTCATTTTTATGCAACTTTATGCAGCTTGAAAATGAACCAATCATCAAATCCTGCTAAGGTAAAATTCGATTGGTTCATTTTCAAGCTGCATAAATTTGCATAAAAAATTGCATCAACTCAAAGTGATTTGTATCTACTTGACCATTACTAGTGAAGACACTAGAGAAGAAGACGCACATGTTAGTGGATGGGGCTCAAAGCATGATGAACAGGCTGTAGTGTGAGAGTGTTATAAAGAAGATATAATGTTCGTGAGAAGTCCTGGATGCGCAAGTGAGAGGAGTGGCCAAGTTATATTAAAGGACACCTGACCCAATATAAATCTACCTAGGGTAAGCACAGAGGTATGTTTAGCCTGAATCCACATAGCTGTGTGTGTTGTCCATGCCTCTCCTCATTTCCCGGTCCTCACAATCACTCCTTGAAAAATGGGACTTTTGTTCAAATTTTAAAACAATTCCCTCTTTTTACCCTCCCATTATTCCTCTTCCCCACCCCCATTCACTCCCATTAAAGCAGCAGGGTCAGCCATACTATGCCAGGAAAAAAGCACATATGTAAGTAGATAACTACTTGTTCTTCTTACATAATAGATGGATAGTACTGTCCACATTTAGATTTCAGTGAATTCTATAAAGTATATAAAGAGAATTCTGTTCCTGGCATTTGTCATTTTGGTTGTCTCTGACTGAAGCTAATTCTGATGTTATTTCCTCCGCTACTCTTTTTTTTTCTTTTAGAATCTGCTCTATCTAGCTTGCTTTGTAAACATGTGAGCACAGCAAAATCAGATTTCAGCCTCATGTCACTTTGAACTGCCCTCAGCCAATCAGTGAGGAACAGGATTGTGGGAGGGGTGATGACAAGCTTCCTTCTTGTTGGCAATGTACCAAATAGAGCCAGAGTGACAGATGATTTATTACAGCAGAAACATTTCTGATTACCGTTGATTGGAACCCTTGTAATGCAGGGTAAGGTTCCAGGCTGCATAATAAACTCGGAGCAGTGGGTAAGTGAAATTTGATTTTGTAGCTGACAATTGTTCTTAAAGAGAATCTGTACTGTACTGTACTTTACAGCAAAAAGCATACCATTCTATTCATTATGTTCTCCTGGGCCCCTCTGTGCTGTTTCTGCCACTCTCTGCTGCAATCCTGGCTTGTAATTAACAGTTTTAGGCAGTGTTTACAAACAAATTAACCAGCTTGTGATAGGCTCACATAAGCAGAGTGTGTGAGTCATACAGAGCCTGCAGGGGGCAGAGCTGCGATGTGTATCGCTTCTATCCAATCACAAGCAGCCCTGCACATTCCACACATTCCAGCCTAGCCTGACAGAGCCAACAGAAGAAAACAGATTAGATCATATAACAGAGATAACACAGCCACTGTGCAATTAGGAAAGGCTGCAGTAAGCCAGAGCACATTAGAACAGGCAAAAGAACTTATAGGATAGAAGAACTAAGGCTGAAAATTTTGTTACAGAGTCTCTTTAAGGCCTCTTTCTCAGTGGGACGTTGCGTTTGATGCAACGTTAAAGTCGCACAACATGCCCCTAACGCAGTGTAGGTTATAAAATTGGTCATTTTTGTGCACAGCGTTATGTGTCTCTTGGTGCGCCGTTTTCATTGCATACTGATAGAATGAAAATGGTGCATGCGTTACAGTTAAAAAAAACATTGCTGAGCATGTGCAACACACAACGCAGCAAATGTATTGCTAAACACACAGCATGCAGCACTTTCTAACTATTGCTACACGTTACACACAACACAACGTGTGCACTGTGAATGTCGCACAGACTTTGTATTGCTGTGCGTTAGTCTGCATTAAATTTTTAATAACATGCGACTTTAACGTGAAAGAGGCCTTAAAGGGAAGGTTCAAGCAAAAAAAAAAATGAGATTCACTTACCTGGGGCTTCTAGCAGCCCCATGCAGCCATCCTGTGCCCTCGTAGTCACTCACTGCTGCTCCAGTCCCCCGCTGGCAGCTTTCTGACCTCGGAGGCCAGGGCCACATTGCATACATTTTTACGCATTCCAGCTAGTGCAGGAACAAAAATGTACGCGTTTCACCACTAACGCACCACTAACGCGTAAAAATGTATGTGTTAATGTTTCTGCACTAGCGGGAATGTGTAAAAATGTACGCAATTTGGCCCTGACCTCCGAGGTCAGAAAGCTGCCAGCGGGGGACTGGAGCAGTAGCGAGTGACTACGAGGGCACAGGATGGCTGCATGGGGCTGGTAGAAGCCCCAGGTAAGTGAATCTCATTTTTTTTTTGTTTGCTTGGACCTTCCCTTTAAAGCAGACCTAAACTCTTGCACGGCAGACATGGGAAAACACAGATAAATTCACCCTGTGCTTGTTTACAGAGAACATGCTGTCTAATTCTACCTTATCTGAAAATTAGAACATCCCGGCCACATGATCGCGGCCCAGAGGAGCACATGTGTGGGTTGGCAGACGCTACTGAGAGCACTGCAGAAAAATGGCCACCAGCAGACCTGCAATGAGGGACACAGAGACTTCAAGGGGCTAAAGGAAACCCCAGGTAAGTGGATCAGCATTTTTATTTTTCTCTCATGTATACTTTAAAGCAAATGCATACTATGCATAGTGTTTACGGAATTCTGAACCATGCCAAATGCAACAGATTGATATACTTTCCCAGAAACATTATCAGCATTTTATCAGTGAAACAATTCATAACTACAGAACCCACACCCATCCCTCTCATCCCACACCCATCCCTCCCACCCCACATGCCCTGCAACACCATACATCCATGGCACCACAGCAGATAGTGATAGCAAAAATGTCCCTGTTTATACCGACCTAAATAACAGAGCAAACACCACAGAATTTCATATCAGCCTGCTCAAATTTTGCAAGCCTGAAAACCGTAGTAAATGCATTCAACATGCATGCAATTTTATGCATGCATTGTGATAATACTAATTCCCCTAGTTATACCTATCCAAACAGCTGAGCAATCAGCACAAAATTTAATGGTCACTCCCAAAATTGCAGTACATGCATTCGGAATCGGCATGCATGCAATTTTATGTATTTAAGCATAACATAATGCCAATTCCCCTATTAATACCTATCCAAACAGCTGTGTGAACCCAACAGAATTTAACAGTAGACTGATTGAATTTTGCATGCTTGAGCCTACAATACAAGCATTAAGTAGGCGTGCAATTCTATGCATAAAACCCCCCACTGTGTATAAAAACCCTGTGTTTAACTACTGTGTCCTAAAACCCCTACCCATATTTATATTTATACAATCTTGATTTATTTTATATCTGCCCTGTTAATCTTTAGATGCGTATTACTCACCCATCTAACTAAATGATAATTCCATAATTATTGCCTAATTTAGGTGCAAGTAAAATGTGAACATGGTTTTTATAACATGCATCAGTTAGCAAGAAAACAATGTCGATCTCCACATCAATTCCATTTGGGTGTAACGTTTCCATTGCATGTATTCATTTGGGTTTTACCTTAGCCTGCTTACACACTAATGCTACGTACACACATGCGACAACGGTCGTTCGTTGTGAACGACGAACGAACTTTTAATTGATGAAAGAATGACCTAAGTAAAGTTAGTTTTAAAATGTGTGTAACGATCTGATCGTTAGAACGAACGTTACATCACGTAAAGCAACTATTGCGCTTGCGCATAAAAATGACAAGTTTCATGGAGAAATAGCGAAATGCGCATGTCAAGCCTAGTACGAATGACCGTTTCCAACGATGTACTACTTTTGCAAATGATCGTCGTTGGAAAAAATCCGCCAAGCTAGATTGTTCGTTTTTAACGATCTAGCTCGTCCGTCTTTGGACTTAATGGTCGTTGGTTGCTTTTTTTTAAACGATCGTCGTTTGAAACGATCGGGGAACGATCGTTTCAAACGACTATAGTCGCAAGTGTGTACACACCTTAAGACGTTAAGGTCGCACGTTGAAGAAGTTTTTAACGCACAGCAATGCATAGTTTCCATTACTATGCGACATTCATATCGCACGCGTTGCGTTAGTGTCTAACGTGGAGCTTTTAGAAAAAGTGCTGCATGCTGTGCGTTCAACAATGAATCTGCTGCGTTGAAGGTGTTGCACATGCTCAGTATTGTCAACAATGGAATGTGCAAAAACAAAAAAAAGTTGACGCATGCGCCGAAGAAGACGCATAAAAAATAACATGCACATGCCACCAAGCATCATCTCTTCCTCCATATCCATTCCAACACCAAACAACCCACAATAATAAGCCAAAAAAAGGTCTATTTATAGTCATCATTGTGCGACATAAACCGCGCACCAAGAGACGCTTATCAAATGACGTCATAGCACTCTAATGCGCTATTCAACGCTTCACAATAACGTCCACCTTTAACTACTGCATGCGTTGCGTTGGTCGCACGTTATGCGACCTTAACGTAGCACCTAACGTAACGTCTTGGTGTGTAAGTAGCCTTAGGCTACGAACACACATAGCAGAAACGCTAGCATTGCGGAAAACGCAGTGTTTTTGCCACTAATGCAAGTCAACAGGCCGCATAAAAAAAGCATATAAAAAACGTTTGGTATGCATTTTGAAACATGCGTTTATAAAAACACTGCTTTAGTTGCATAATTTTCAAAAACTCATCAAAAACTCACATAATGAAAGTCAATGGTAACGTTTTTACATACTTTTTTTTTTTTTTTTTTTTTTTTTATTGTTTTGTAATGTATTTCTGCTCCCTGTGGTCTTCCTGGTGATTTGCATAAAACGCAAATGAAAAACGCTAATGCAGACGCACTAAAAACGCATGCAAAAAAACCCGCACATGACCTAAAACTCAACCTTTCACGCACAGCTATGTGTGCATCCAGTATCAGGCCTGGAACCCACTGCAAAAAACAATCGCCAAGCGCAAGCGCTAGCGTCTTGTATGAGCAGTTTGTAAGTGATTTCATGAGCATTTTAGGGAGCGTTTTTAAAAAGTGTATCAATTTGCCAGCGGTTGTGTAGCGATTAGCGATTAGCGTTTTAAAGTCTTATTGGTCCTTTCAATTAATTTGAATTTTGTTACAGTGTGCAGTAACTTTAAAACGCTAGCAAAATCGCTCCGTGCAGGTTTTGATGAGCGATTACGCTAACGATTATATACTTTACATTGAAGCGCAAACACTAACAAAATGCTACATGTCCTGCCCTTATGTCCAGTTAACACTCCCTATCCACCCACCAACAGAAGGAGAATCTGGACGCTTCCAAAATGCTGCAATTATACTCTTAGGGCCCATTCACACTTGCTGTTAATAAAATGCTAGCGCTTTTGCTAGCATATTTCCCTGGCGAATTTTGGTGGTCAACGACAAAAAATCGCCGTTCACACTTGGCGATTTTTTTTTTTTGGCGATCGCTTTTAGCACTTCTATAGCACTGAAACACGATCGCTGGGAAATCGCCTGAAAATGGTGCAAGCGACGCATTTGCGTTTCACATTTTTGGGCGATTTGTGGCGATTGGCGCAAATCACCCAAGTAAGAAGAGGCCCATAGAATTTAATTACACTAGAGCTCTGAAAAGAGCTAGCGTTTGAGCGTTTTGCCAAAATCGGCAAAACGCTCAAGTGTGAATGGGCCCTAAGCAGCTATGAGCAACTGGCTTTTTAATACCTGGAAATGGACATAGCAGAACAATCTAATAGGACTTCTAAAAGATCACTCTTAATTATATTGATTTTATTTATAAACAGTAACATTTTCTCCAAAAACATTTTCTCCAAAATCTTAATCAGGGACAACTGCAAAAAATATGCACCATAGTTCCCCTTTCCCCGCACCCCCTCCAACATCTATCTTCAGCTCCAGGAGACATTAAAGCGGTATTGTCACCATAAAAATCAAATTTCAACAGCAACTGGGCTGAGTGTATTAAGTGACAAAGATGCTAATCCTGCATTCAAAACTTGCAAAACTTTTTCTGCTGTTATGGTTTGTAGTTATCACATACTTTAGGAGCACTGGCCCTAGTGCCAAACAGTGCCAAAGAGTTGAATGCTGGGAGTTCTTTTTATCTTTAATATATTCCTCCTCTTTCATTTATTTCCCTATCTAGCTGCTTATCAGAAACACCCTCTGATTACTTGTGTTTACAAGCAAGTCTGAGGTGACTCAGTGATTGGATGTGTAAATAAAAAAAAGACAGTGAAGTTGCTAGTATACACCTCAGTGGGAGTCTCTGAAGACTCTGGGAGGAGGGCAGCTAAGGAATACACAATGAGCAAGAGAAGGGAGGAGGGAAAACAAGAGTCAGGGAGGATATGATGTCAGCATTAGCTTGGCAAGATGGCACTGGCTTTTTCCTTTATGAAAATTCACAGGAATCATTACGTATATAGCACAATACATCTGTTATGTAAGTAGAACTAGTATTTATCTACTTATATATGTGTTTTTTATTTCTAGGTTAGCATGGGTGTCGCTTGTTCTTTAAAGAGACACTGAAGCGAAAAAAAAATATGATATTATGATTTGTATGTGTAGTACAGCTAAGAAATAAAACATTAAGATCAGATACATCAGTCTAATTGTTTCCAGTACAGGAAGAGTTAAGAAACTCCAGTTGTTATCTCTATGCAAACAAGCCATTAAGCTCTCCGACTAAGTTAGTCGTGGAGAGGGCTGTTATCTGACTTTTATTATCTCAACTGTAAGTGAACTGTTTACTTTTTCTCTGCTAAAGGAGAGGTCATTACTTCACAGACTGCTCTGAAAGACTCATTTTGAATGCTGAGTGTTGTGTAATCTGCACATATAAGAGAATGATGCAATGTTAGAAAAAACACTATATACCTGAAAATGAAAGTATGAGAATATTCTTTGCTGCTAATCTTCTAGTAATTATTCATAGTACACAACCAATTCACTATATCATATTTTTTTTTTTTCGCTTCAGTGTCTCTTTAAGGCCAACCTAGCAGGTGTCCTATACTTAGTTGAGTATCTAAATCTTTTTTTCTTCTTGCTTTAGGGTTGCTTTAAGAGTGGACAACATTGCCCATCACCTTTTCAGTATTCCAAGAAGGAACACTCAGCCATCAGCATCTTATTTTATTACCAAAGCAGACCTTTCCATGAAACATGTCAAATTATTACAACAAAACCTGGGGGATGACTTGCAAGTAAAATAAACTTTTTTTGTTTTTTACAACTTGACCAGAAGAAACCAGCCCAACACAAGTATCAATTGATACGTCCATCTTCCAGGCCTCCTAACAATTAGACGTAATGGAGGCAGATGCTATTTTTCCTGTCTAACTCAGCCTGGCGGGAATGAAAAGTCGGAATAGATGTGAGTCAGGAGACAAGATTGGCATGGTCACTGAGCACATGCAATTTGGGCTCTATCATGGTGAAATAAAATAATCTCTCTGTCCGTGTTCTTCGATTGCCGTTATTTTTCTTTTCATATGGCTGTAGAGTTGGAGCTTGGATAGGTTATAAGGAAACGGTGTAATGGAAAAAGGTAATGTTGTAAGACGCCCTGAGATTGAATCCACTTACAATTTCCTGTGTAGACATTCTTGGCTCAAGTCAAATGACAAGATTAAAAAGATCTTCGTAGAAGTTTATCTCACCAGGATTTGGCATAAACTGCCCCGTTCCCTGTCCTCCAGTGGCTCACTCACCCTCTAGAACACAGAGTGGCAGCTTGTTAGGAAGTAGTGTAGCTCCTTCAGGCACTGTGCGGCCAATGGGGGCACTGTCAACCATGGGCGCTGCTCTGCTCCATGACTGCAGCCGGCGATCTCAAGGGCGGGTCCACAGCTCCATCATTCTGGCCAATGACTGTACTCGGTGAGTCCCTGCGGCAGAGTATTGATCCATGAATGGGAACATGTGTTCTCAAAGCCGATCAAAGTTCCCGCAGTGATGATCACTGACATCAGTGAGATGCCAATGGTCATTAACAAAATAAAAAGTAAACACAAATTCTTACAAATTACTTCCCGTGTATGGTACAGTACACAGGAATAAAATGTAAATAAATGCAACAAATTCTACAGGAGCGATTGCGATTAGCAAAATCGCAATCGCAAGACATGCAGCATTTTCAATGTAAAGTATATAAGCGCTGGCAAATCGCTCATGAATCGCTACACATAGCGATTTATGTGCTATTTTAAATTACTGCAAACTAAATTATAATAAATGTGAAAGGACCAATCAGAATTAAAATCACTAATCGCAAATCGCTATCACAATCGCTGGCAAAAAGCTTACACTTTTTAAAATCGCTACCAAAATCGACAGAAAACCCTCATGAAATCGCTTACAACACGCTAATTAAAACAGTAGCAATTGCGATTAGCGACTTGTAGTGGGTTCCAGGCCTGAGTCTTTTGTAGAGGTGCAGTATGAGAGTGATTAGAGTAAGTTTTGCCATCCCATAACTGACAGCTGTCCCACCACCAACTTGCCAAAGCCAATAAAACACAATTGCCGTAAAACAAAGGCCAAAGGTTCTGCAATGATTCCGTGTTTATTGATCCAGCCTCGTAGTTTCTACCAACAGAGCTTTTATTTTATTATCTGTAACTCTAAGCTTCGTTATCACGAAATGACACAGAGGAATAAACAGCTCACGGAGGTAAATTAAAAGACAGCGCATCAATATTTATGGGGGAAATTTACAGTATAATGTCCGTATGGAGTCATGACGCGAAGCCAGATGTTACCGTCATTCACTGCATTGTTTATCGGAGAACGATTGCCGCACTCCAGTCAGTGCCAGAGCGTACGCCTGGGCCAGGTGTTACCACAATAACGCTACAACGCTGCAGTCGGGCGGAGATTGTTGTAACCGCCATTCATCAAGTCTTGTATAACAAAGCGTAAATCACATTAGAGGCCCCTCTCCTCTTACAGTAAAGTTATTTACAGATGTTACTACCAGGGAGAGTCCGGGATATTTACGATGTCTTCTTAAGCATTGTTATTTAGAAGCATACATTCTAGGAATCGTAGCTAGAAGTTGATACGAGGGAAAAAAAAAGAGAAGATTGAAATAAAGACGTTAAACAGGACCGAGATCATGAAAATGGAGGAAAAGAGGATATTTGTGGTAGAGGGGGGCAGAAATTACGCCTATGCGTAATTATGCATCGCAATTCGCAATTACGCATCATAACCGTAATGCAAACATTTGTGGATTACGCAAAAAAATTGCAAGTAAACATAATTGCTAACCATAACTAATAAATTTTGGACTCAACCGTCTTTTCACATACGAACACATTTTTTGCATTGAGTATTTAATAAATAGCCACACAAGTGCCGTATACTGTCTGATAAATGCAAATTTATTTTCGCATACAAACGCATTTTTCACATTGAATATTTAAATAATAGCCGCATATGCGCAGTACACTGGCGAATTGATGCAAATATTTGTTTGCATTGAACGCAAATTATGCGTAATTGCGATTCACAAATATAGTATGCTCTATGTAACATAATTGTGAAAAATTATGCAAAATTTGGGGTAATCGTAATTGACTCATTCCGAGCCCCACTGATCTGTGCAAGATAACAAGTTTATGGGAGGGAAAGCTTGTTATACCTGAGAATTTTCTGGTGTTTGCCGCTAATCGCAGCTTTTAAAATAGGCGCCTATGGCAGCGCCATTTCTTTCCCCTAATGGCTCATGCGCCCTTTTTACCTGATTCGGGTAAGTCCACCACTACCTCCCTTTTTCAACTGCTTTTAGTGTATATTAATCTTATTGGCGCCCCTGTTGTGCTATTATTCCATGTTGTATCCACCCTTGCTGGAGGCGTATAGCCCCTTTCATTGGATCTACAGAGACCGACTTCTTAAAATGAGTAGGGTCAGGTTCATATTTCCCACCTGCCTATACAGTGGTCTCGACTCTCGATCTCTTCTTTTGCCTTTCTATAGTATGAATTTGGTGCACCAGTCAGGCGTAGCTATAAACCATAGGGCCCCATAGCGCAATTTTGGTTGCCCCCCCCCAAAAAAACACCAGTTTTAGGTAGCCGGAGTTGCCCCCCCCCCCCCCCCCCCAGATTTGGGCAACTCCTCAGTATCGGTGGCCAGAGGCACCCCCAATATTAGGTAGCTCCCAATATAGGTAGCCAAATGTTCTCCCCACCAAGGTAGCCAGAATTAGGTAGCCCCCCCAGTATGGGTAGCCCACCCCCCCAGTATGGGTAGCCCATCAGTGGTTGGATGGTGTACTGGTTAAAGCGGACCCAAACCAAACATTTTTTTTAATTACAAATATTTAGTTGCACAACTCTGACACATACAAAGATAAATAAACACTACTTCAAACCTATGATCATTTCAGTGCATGCTTTTCACCCTTCTCTTTTCATAACTAGGGTTATACAGGTGGCAGCCATTAGCAATTCCTCCATTGCCAGACACCATCTACTCCTCCAATTTGCCGGATTTTGTCCCGGCAATTTGAAAGGAAGGGAGGGGTTCCTCCAATAAATGTAAAATATTTTATATTTGTAATCATGCAGCTGAAAAAAGGCTGCTATTTATTATTATAATTTAGAAAATAGATTTTATTTCTGAAATCTTGTATTTTTAATTTGGGTCCAATTTAAGGGCTCTGCCTCTGAAACAGGAGACCTGGGTTTCAATCTTGGCTCTCCCTGTTCAGTCAGCTAGCACCTATTCAGTAGGAGACCTTGGGCAAGACTCCCTATCACTGCTACTGCCTACAGAGCACGTCCTAGTGGCCGCAGCTCTAGCGCTTTGAGTCCATCAGGAGAAAAGCACGATATAAATGTTCTGTGTCTGTCAGTATAGGTGGCCAGAGGGGCCCCCAGTTTAAGGTAGCCCCCAGTATAGATAACTTCTCTCCACTGCTCCGCACCTGTAGCTCAGCAGGCTCACTGAGGAACCCATTATTGTTTCCAGGCATTGCCGATGGACCCCCTTGATTATGGTCCCCATGACAGCAGCTATAGTGATCCCTACATCAGTTATTTTCTTTTCCTAATTTCCAGAAACTGCACTTTCCTTTTTTACATGGCTTTTAAAGTTCTACAGCTGTCCGAATCCTTACTGAATAGAGCTGAAAAAAACCTGAAACTCAGTTGCAAGCAGCGATCCGGGGAGCAAAGACCGCAGAGAGGTTTAAAAAAGCAGAATGACAGCACTCCTTTTATATCGTTCTACCGAGTTCCTGCAAGACGCTGCCTCCATCGCTCTGCAGATGTAAAAAGTTTAGAACGCTCTTACTACATTGTGCTCGGCTTTCACTACCTACCATAAAGCCAGCCTGCTGCTCCTTCCAGTGATAGGCCGGCCTATCAGCAGCTGCCTGAAAACGTCACTGCCTCTATACAAAGGGCTGCGATAAGAGGCTGCGCTCAACTTAGCAAGCAAATGATAAATTTAGCTCTAAAAAGTAAATAACATCATATCAGGGCCGGGACCAGTGGTGTAGCAATAGGGGTTGCAGAGGTCTCGACTGCACCAAGGCCCTTGGGCCAGAGAGGCCCCATAGGACCCTCCCTCATTTGCAGTATTAGCTCTTTATTGGTTCTGTGCTGATAATAATCACTTCTATAGATGCTTTGAATGATAATAATCATTAACAAGCTGATCCCCTTCTTGCACTTAGACACTATGTTGTCCTTGGCAGGTTTTGGTGCACCGTAGCAATTGTTATGTATAGAGTGTTTGGGGGGGGCCCCAAATAAAACTCACACCAGGGCCCATAGCTCCTTAGCTACGCCACAGGTTGGGACAAGGTTCTCCAGCACTAGACGCAGAGATTCCAGAGACCCAGAGTGCCCCTTCCCCCCCAGTATAGGTAGCAAATGGGCTACTAGTATTAGGTAGCCCCCCCTCCCCAGTATAGCCAGATGTGCCCTGAGTATTACATAGCACCGTCCCCAGTATAGCCAGTAGGGATGCTCAGTCAGATTTCGCAGAAGTGACATTTCTGCATTCCTGTTTGAAAATTGGCATTTCTGATGAGAAAATGGAAATCGGATTTCCACCGAAATACCGCATTACCGCAACTTGGTTATTTTAGCCCAATCACAGAACTCAGAAGCATTCGGCCAATCAGAGAATGCAGAGTCAACTCAGAAGCATTCGGCCAATCAGAGAATGCAGAGTCAACTCAGAAGCATTCGGCCAATCAGAGAATGCAAACAATGACCAAAAAACAAAACTTCCTCTTAGATCAGAACTCGGAAAACAAACATTGGAAATCCGCGGAATTGGAAATCGTCATTTCTGACCATTCCTAATAGCCAGCCAGATTTGTCCTGAGTTTTGGTAGCCCCCTCCCCAATATAGGCAGACGCTGTCCCCAGTACAGGGCTGCCTTAGATCGCAGCACTGTACAGTGTTATTTGACGGCATCTTACAGTCCCTAGCGTGGATCGCTGCTGCAAAGTCTGCAGACGGAATGGAGCTCCGTCATTCAAGCGGGGATCGCGCGATCCCCTTCAACATCAGCCCCTAGCACGTCACGCCAATTGGCGTGAAGTGGTCCTGGGGCTGCCGCGCTGCTCACGCCAATTGGCGTTGAGCAGTCATTAGGCAGTTAAGACACGCCCATCACACCTCTAACCATGCCCCCACCACACCCCTCGCCATGCATATCACAAAGAATTTAAAAGCCAAAGATGTCGTTTTATCATTCAAAACACACTGGTCCCTTCTACTGTCATAGGTTTTCCTTTATTTTAACAATAAGAAATATATCAATTCAAAGGGAGCCAGTGTAAGTTTAATGATTTCAATTTAAAGGAAGCTGTACCCTTGTAAAGCTGGCCAGGCAGTGCTAGTTAGTGCCTACTGCACATGCGCGACCCCGAGCCTGATTGTGCTCCCGCGACCAGGAGCAATCTGCGCATGTGCAGTAGCGTGTTTCATACCGGACTTGGACGGACATCGCGGGCACAGGATGACACCAGGGGGCTGCAAGAAGCCCCAGGTAAGGTAAACTTATTTGTTTTAACTCCTAGATCCCTCTCTTTTGGAGGGACAGTCCCTTTTTGGGAGCCCTTCCCCTCTGTCCCTCTTTCCTCTTCATTTGTCCCTCTTTCAGGACTTTGTCCCTCTTTCTATATAAATATATATATTTCTATACTAAAAATGTGTTTCATTGACTCTAAACTTTATTTCCATCCTTTAAATTGATATATTACTAATTTAAAAATGTTACTATGAAGGAAAATGAACCAGAATAGAAAGGACCAGTGTGGTTTGAATTATAAAACAACATATTTTTCTTATGACATCTTTATGGTATGCGTGACAAGGGGCGTGATAAGTGCATGGCTAGTAGTGTGGCTTGGGTGTGGCTTAAGTGTTCCTTTTTCCCATCTCAAAAAGTTGGGAGGTATGTTAACTAGACTTTCGATTTCCTTTACAGGATGGGAATGAAGTTAAGAGTCAAATTTATTTAAATTTAGTTAAATTCATTTTTTAAAGAGAAAAATACATAGATTTACACAGATCAGTACATCAATCCTAAAAGAGGGACAAATAAAAAAGAAAGAGGGACAGGGGGATTTGGTTCCCAAAGAGGGATTGTCCCTTCGAAAAAAAAGATAGTTGTGAGCTATGTCTACAGTGTTATCCCATGAAAAGAGATGAGAAAATATTTACATACATGAGAGGTATACCCACTTTTGTGAGAAACTGTATATATTTATAGATAGGTAAAAGATGTATAAAACCCACATTCAGGTATTATTTATTATCTTCAAAGTTGATTTTAGAAATGTGAAGAAAATGCCGCATTTGCTGCAGATGTCTGTTATAGCCGAAGCGTCCTTATGGCCGACACTGAGGACTTGTCACCCTGAGCAAGATATGTCCCGAAATGAATAACAGCGTGTGACGTGGGTGCGCTCGTGGTGCTGTGCGTATGCTGAGTCAGCGCGCCCGCCACCAGTCAGATAACATTCTCCCGCAGCTCTGTCACGGAGACAAGCTGGAGGGTTAGTGCGGGTTAACTGAATCGAGTTATCTTCAATTTTCTTCCAATTCTTCCTCGCAGCTTGTGGATTCTTATTAGCTTTACCTGCAGAGAAGCCTGGCTGGTGATTCACTTACATGGCCTAATGGACAGCCGGGCACTTTCCCAATACTCGCCAATAAAAGCCACACAGCTTCCTAATAAGACAAGCGGCTAAGCGGCAAGGTTCAGGCCAGATACGCAGGCCGCAGGGGGTGGGTTTTCTTGTAGGGCTGCTTGCCTGCCTGCATTATGGTGCTGGGAGAAAGGATCGGTTTAAAGCCTGGTACACATTATTATTATTATTATATAGTATCTATATAATGCCAACATCTTCCGCAGTATACACAGTCATGTCACTAACTGTCCCTCAAAGGAGCTCACAATATAATCGCTACCATAGTAATACGTTTGTCATAGTCTAGGGACACTTTAAGGGTGAGCCGATTAACATCTGATGGTTTTGGGATGTGGAAAGAAGCTGGGGTGCCCGGCGGAAACCTACGTAGACATGGGGAGAACATACAAACTCCATGCAGATAGTGCCCTGGCTGGGATTCGAACCGGGGACCCAGCGCTGAAGGCGCCACCTTGCTGTCCACACACCATGCAATGTTTACTTTAGATCCGATTCAAGCAAGTGGTCAGGTCAAAATTCAGACATCATCATCCTCAGGCCTCTTGCAAACTACATGCGATTCCGATTTGCGATTTTGATGTGATTTTACATGCAATTCCAATTTTTAATCGGTACTGCATGCTCTGTTTTTTCTGCGTTTTATTTTTTTTTTTTGACAGCATCCAGTCAAAATCGGAATCGCAAATTGGAAACGCAAATCAGAATCGCAAATCGGATTTGCAGTGTGCAGGGGGCTTTAAGCCTCTTGCACACTACATGCGATTGCGATTTTTTTTATACGTCCAATTTTTTTATTCCGATTAAAAAACTTAGCAGAAAGCGGTATGTTTCTTATTTGGAATACAAAATAGGATCAGATAAATGAAATCGGAAATGCATGTAGTGTGAAAGAGGCCTCAGATCTGCACACTTTGGGCTTGATTCACAAAAGAGTGCTAACGCTTAGCACGGGCGTTTTCGCACGAATGTTCGCATTGCGCGCGCTCTTGTGAAACAATACCGTTTTCACGCGCAAACGCAAATTTTTACATGAAAACGATATCGATTTCGTGTGAAAATTCGCTCTTGCGCGCGAAAACTTTATTGTTTCACGTGAAAATTCGCGTGAAAACGGCCGTGCTAAGAGTTAGCACTCTTTTGCGAATCAAGCCCTTTTTTTGAAATATTGCAAGTCAATCATCTTCAAGCCACCGCTCATTAGCTCTTTGTCAGTTATCTGCTCTGCGACAGCATCCTCTGGAAGATGAGTACCATCTTCTCAGCACCTGTAACACAAAGCTATTCAGTTCAGTCTCAGCAATCCCATGAGTGTTGAAATTATATACGAAATGCAGTACTCCCAGTAATGAAGTAGCAGTGCAGGGTTCATCTCATCTTCTGTAATCAGAGTCCTGTTGCTCAGCTATCAAAAGGCATCAATTTGTTATAACCCATTACCCTCCATATAGGGCTAAAGTACTGTATAGGTTCTTTTCAGCAAGCAGCATCGTTTCTGTTTTTTAAATAAACAGTTAATATGTCCTCTATTAACCTGTTAACATGGAATGTTCCATTACAGTCTGGTAGCCAAATCCACTGCTGCTATTAAGTTTGAAAAAAACTGCCTTTATGAGCAATGAGCAAACACGAGGTTAAGCTTGAGCATAGCCGCTGTCATAAATTTGTCCAGAGAAAAAAAAAAACTTTGGGGGGAGGGGGGTTTGCAGGAAACCTCCTTACTGGATCAGATGCAGCTGAGTAAGCTGTGACTGTCATCACACACCAGGGAGTAAGGAAGATGCCCGGATGATTGATGATTTGCTTTGACATGTGACCTCTTATCTCTCCTCAAGTCCTGCCATCCTTCTGCTTTTTCAGTGCCCAAGGCCAAGTCATTTGAGGCCTTTTCAAAAATAAAAAAAAAATCCAAAAGAGGGGAGTGAAGAAGACCTGTCCTGCCGGCGGAAGCAGGAAATGTATAACAAGACAGATCATTCTCGGGTGCTACCATAGGTGCTTATATAAATATTGGTATTCAGGCATTATTTGGGCACCTGCAGCGCCAGATAAATGATAGCGGGTGTTGTACCAGTGCCGGCGCTAGTCATCGGGTGGCATGGATGCCCAAATTACCTCTCAATGGCGATATTTCTATAGGGGCCTATGGCGGTACCCAAACTTCCGGCGCTAGCGGGAGCCCAAAATACCTGCTTTGGCCTAAGAGAGAAAACCACGAAGTCAGAAGTCATAGATTATAACAAAAAACTTTATTCAACATGAAAAATAAATATACGGTACACATACAGTACAACGAAGCAGTAGTCCCTTTAAATGCTGCTGGACTTCCTCCTGGTGTTTGGCCGCTGTTTTTTTCGCACCTTATAATTTTTCTAATACATTCCTGGATGCATTGATTAGTTTTGAGTTTCACTTCACCTTCCGCCGCCCTGGCAAAGTCAAAGCCTGGGATTTTCAGAGCCCCTTCATTTTCATATAAAGATGACATTCTCCCCGGCTTGAGATGGAAAATGCAATATTAATTCCAGGATCCTAAGTGGCAGATCTCTTGAAGAGCTTTTTTAATTATGCCTATCATTATCATAATGCAATTCTTGTCATGCGGAGGGCCTCCTGCCATAAGCCCGATCCATCCGCTAAGCTTCCTCCGAAACCTTTGATAGCGTAACCAGGAGTGTGCAAGAGACAGGCAACTCAATTCACGTTAGTCATGGTGGAGGGGCAGCCCATCTGCTCGAACTTGATATGGACCTGCATGTGCTCCTCTATATTCAGAAGACCTTGGAAAAATGAAGAGAAGGTTTAATGCAAATATGAACATGCCAGTAGATAAAGTGGGAAAGAACTTCATCCAAACAGAAGAAATCAAGAAGAGATGGGCAAGACTACGCAAATAGTTAAAGGAAACCTGAGACGGGTGAATACACAAAATGTATACATACCTGGGGCTTCCTCCAGGCTGATCACTCCAACGTCCTCCCGGGACACCTGGATCATCCTCTAGCTGCTCTGGTAATTCCTCCAGTTGGGGTTGTTAGAATGTAAGTATACTTTAATTCTAGCCTCAGGTACTAAAGTCTTGTAAAGACTTGAGATACAGGGTCTCTTTAAGCAGAGTTTTTCGGAGAGAAATGATGCAGTCAGTTACAAGGAACATGTGCCTTGTGGAAGGCCACATAATGGGTTATCAGGTCTAACTGCCCGACAGTTAGACGACGGGAATGGTAAACAAAGCCAATATTTACAAAACATTGCATTCTTTGCAACTAGGTTATAAAGCAATGGAATATTAAATGATGAGGTGGGTCACATGCCCATGCCCGCCAATTGTAGGCTTGGGGGTATGGCTCGGGTGATGTCAGAATTTAACTCTTTGATGTTCATATAAAATAAGGAGACCAGGATGGCAGAGATTACTTTACTCTACTTTCCAGCTATCCGGCTCTCTATGCTTCCTAGTTAGAATACTAGCTTCCTGTGCGTATGCTGTAAAGATATGTGATGTACATAGGACATAGGAAAGACTATTTATACTCTGAAGAAATCAACATGTAACACAAGATGCTTGATTGCTTTACTGTGAGTTGCCAGAAACCCTAGGCCGGTCATCCCAAAGCAATGATTGGTGGACCAGGTGACAGGTGCATGCTTGGCCACTTGGCCAGGCTGCGTGTACCATCACGCCCCCATTGCGGGAGCATTCTGCACCTGCCCATTACTACTGCAGGTACAAAACATCTCTTGGCTATGAGAGCACGATGGGGGAGCGTGCTCAGACAAACTGAGCTGACTGGAGCCGACTGGTGGATTTACTGGCTGCCGAGCGGAGGATCCAGGCGGCCTGGGAAGACGGAAAGACGGTGAGGGAACGAACAGCCTAAAGAGGGCTGGAGGAAGTCCCAGGTATGTATACATTTTCTTATACATTTTTCAACACCCCATCCCAGATACACTTCACAGATAGAGATAGAGACACTATGCAAAAATACAGGAAAAACCCAACCACCAATATTGCTTTTTGAATTTGTATGTTAATATATGAGGGTAATATATGAGGGTAATATACGGGGTAAGCCGCGCAGGAGGTTTTCTCAGGTCCTGCTGGGCCGATCTGCGTAATTTTTTTTGCTGCACGCAGCTAGCACTTTGCTAGCTGTGTGAGCACAACGATCGCCGCTGCCCCGCGCCGATTTACCGCTATCCGCGTCGCTGCAGAGTCCCCCCCCACTAGACCCCTGCGCTGCCTGGCCTATCAGCGCCAGGCAGCGCTGAGAGGTGGATCGGGACTCCCTTAGACGTCGGTGACGTCATCCCGCCCCGTCGCCATGGCGACGGGGGAAGCCCTCCAGGAAATCCCGTTCTTTGAACGGGATTTCCTGATCGCCGATCGCCGGAGGCGATCGAAGAGGGTAGGGGGCTCGCTACATGATTTAAAAAAAAAAATCAAAAAAACGGCTGCGCTGCCCCCTGTCGGTTTTTAATAGACCGCCAGGAGGGTTATTAATATATGAAACAGGAAATACACATTTTTAATCCAAGCTTTGCAAGCAACTCTAAATATATTCTTTGTAGACTGTTTAGTACTTGTAGACTATTTTGTACTTTATGGTCGGTGTACAGCCAAAGCTTAAAGTGTACCAGAGATGACGGTTATTAAAGATTTTTTTCCGTACCCGGGGTTTCCTCCATCCCCATAAGCACAGATGCGTCCCTCGCCGTCCTTCTGAGTGCCTCCATTAAGAGACAATCAGCTGTGACATCAACAGTGGGCCTTCGGCGCATGCGCAGACTTTTTGCGCAAGCGCAGAAGACCCTGGTTGATGTCACTGAGGCAGACTGGGCCCGACTGAGCCAAATACTGGGAGCTGATGGCGGCTTAACAGAGGCACACGGAAGTACGGCGAGGAACGCATCCATGCTTATGGGGCTGGAGTAAAAATTGTTAATTTACAACATCTCTGGCTCACTTATAAGGACCGAAACTGACGCGAAAATCTTAAAATTTAAAATATATGTAAACATTTACAATTAAGAAGTATGTCTCTTCCAGAGTAAAATGAGCCATAAATTACTTTTCTCCTATGTTGCTGTCACTTACAGTAGGTAGTAGAAATCGGACAGATCCGACAGGTTTTGGACTAGCCCATCTCCTCATGGGGGGTTCACAGGTAGAGCTGCTCAAATCCGATCTGGATGAAATCCGGATAGTAGCTATTCGAATTTCATCCGGTTAAACTCAAATCACCTGTGCGGGCTGGGCGGGGGGTTTAATCTTACCTATCATGACGTCTTCTTCATCCGTCCCTCGGCACCTCCCACAATGCGCTCCAATTCGGCGTCATGTGACTATACACTTCCTCCTTCAACCCGGAAGGAGGAAGTGTTTTTAGTCATGTGACGCTAGATTGGAGCGCATCATGGGAGGCGCCGAGGGACGGATGAAGAAGACGTCATGATAAGTAAGATTAAACCCCCCACCCAGCCCGCACAGATGATTTGAGTTTAACCGGATAAAATTCGCACAGCTACTATCCGGATTTCATCCGGATTGGATTTGAGCAGCTCTATTCACAGGGATTTCTTTATTTTAAAAATGCACTTAGTGAATGGCAGTTGCTGTGTCCAACTGCCCCAAAAAAATCTACGGTGAGCAGGGAGGCTGGTCAGCATCTCTGTATAAATCTTTTTCAAGGAATGTTTTTACAAAGAATAAAAGCCTTGCTGAGAATCCCCTATGGAGAGATGAGCTAGCCTAATGTCAGATTTCTACTACCTACTGTAAGTGACAGCAACATAGGAGAAAAGTAATTTATGGCTCATTTTACTCAGGAAGAAATGTACTTCTTATTTAAATAGTGATGGACGCAAATTGAAAAATGCACCTTTATTTCCAAATAAAATATCGGCGCCATACATTGTGATAGGGGCATGATTTAAATGGTGTAATAAGCGGGACAAATGAGCAAATAAAATACATGGGTTTTAATTACGGTAGCATGTATTAATTTCAAACTATAATGGCCAAAAACTGAGAAATAATTATTTTTTTCCATTTCTTTCTTAATATTCCTGTTAAAATGGCTTTAGAATAAAATAATTCTTTGCAAAATGTATCACCCAAAGAAAGCTTAATTGGTGGCCGAAAAAAACAAGATATAGACCAATTCATTGTGATGAGTAGTGATAAAGTTATTGGAAAATGAATAGGAGATGAAAGTTGCTCAGATGCAAAAAATAAACAACCCTTCGGGCTTAAAGGACTTACGAGGTCAAATGGTAAAAAAGTCAAATACTTGTATGCTAATTTAAGGCACGGAGGACGCCATGTCCCCTGCGCTCAATACCCGGCCGGCTCACGACCGCTCGGCCCGGGCTCTCTTGGCTGCACAAAGATGGTCGCATTAGCCGGCCGCGGCTGCGCAGTCCGCTTAGCCGCGAGTGCGGCTGCGCAGCTCTAGGGCCAACTTGTAGCGTGGATCGGGGGGCTAAGCGGACTGCGCAGCCGCGGCCAGCTCATGAGGCCATCTTTGTGCAGCCAAGAGAGCCCGACTCGGGCCGAGCAGTCGGATACTGTCCGGGGGCCTATTGAGCGCAGGCGGAACGGCACGGAGGGCGCGGACGGCGTCCTCCGTGCCTTAAATTAGCATACAGGTATTTGACTTTTTTTTACCATTTGACCTCGTAAGGCCTTTAAGTGGTTAAGGTTTAACAAAACAGCTCTATCCTGAATCAACACCGATCAGGATTGGGAATTCAGACATAAACAGCTCCGACCTTGTGCGCAGCCTTGGAGTGCTAATCGATGAGGAATTGAGCTTCAGAAACCAAATCTCGGCTGTAGTCAAATCTTCTTACTTTCATCTAAAGAACATTGCAAAAATTAAACATCTCATTCCCCCAGAGGATCCTCCAACCCTAGTTCATGCCTTCATCACATCACACTGGACTACTGCAATGCCCTCTATGCAGGCCTCCCAAACAAGGACCTGTACTACCTGCAATTAGTGCCACTATCACATTACACCGATTCTTCGCTCACTGCACTGGCTACCTGTAAAATGGAGAATACTCTTCAAGATTGGCTGTTGACAACTGTTGACTTTCAAATCCCTGCACAATTTGGGCCCTGGATACATGAAGGACTTACTGAAACTGCACCACACCTCTCATAACCTCCGATCTGCAGGATCCATAAACTTGGTCACTCCTAGAGTGCACCTGCAAACCTTTTGAGCCAGAGCTTTCTGTCATGCTGCCCCTACCCTTTTAAACGCCCTACCACACCCAGTAAAGACAGACCCCTTTCCTGGAGTTATTCAAATCCAGACTGAAAAGCCACCTGTTTAGCCTGGCATTTCCGGACTTACAGAGTTCTTCCTCTGTACCACAATTTACCAATCAACCAATTAATGATCTGACAGCAAAAATGATCTGAGCCATGCTTATGCGCTGTGAGTCCTACTAGAGAAAAGCGCTTTACAAATGTTATTTGGTGTTGTTGTTGTTAATTCCCTAATTGACACCTTGTTCATTAAGGAGTTCCTGCATGGTGTAATGTCATTTGATGTTGATGGATTACCACGGACCTGTTCTGACTTTTATTGAACTGTATATCGAGACTAGAGACTTTGTACTTGGCAGTGGTCGTTTACCGCTTGTTGCTGACGCTGAATTTTACTTGTATCATGGACAGGGGCGTACCTGGGTAATATAGAGCCTATGGCAAAAAAAAATTGCGCCAAGTATGCCTCACATAAATAATTTAAGTAGCCATGTTCTCCAGATAACAGAATTAAGCTGATCTGAGGTCTGAGTGATGAGCAGGCATGGCACCCATGGTGCAGTGGCGCCCATGGCATGAGCCATGCCTGCACCCCTCTAGATACGCCTCTGATGATGAAGGTATTGCCAAGGCCTATGCATGAACCAACCCTCTCAATAAACACACAGGACTGCTTTATCATTGGATAAAATAGACCAAAGCAGCTCTTTTATTTAAACAATGTCAATATTATTAACAATGGAAACAATCGAACATTAAACAGTAAAGCCTAGCAGAGGCGGTTCTGCCATGAAGCCACCTGGGTCACGTGATTCAGGAGGCAAGGGGGAGGCATTTGGACAAACAGTTTGAGCCACCTAGCACCTGCATCTTCTCTGCTCTTCCGCCCGCCTTCCTGGCACACACACTACCCTCCTCATCCATGCATCCCAGAATCCCCGTCCTCATTTGACCAGGGGCACCTGCCGCCCTTCCCTATGACATCATAAGCAGGAGAAGTGTCTATATATGTCTCTTATCAAGGCATGCTACGGTAAAACCCCATCACGGGAGGTCAGAGGGGAAGCTTTGGCACAAGACCAGTCAGGCGGGGGTGCTGGGCTGGCACCAGACTGACCAATCACAGCCACCTGCTACTCCTTTTGTTAACTGGCACTGATGGTCTCATGGGCGGGACCATGGCACCATCATTCGGCCAATCACTCAGTCAGTAGCAGAGACATGTGATTGGGCCAATCACTGCAGTTGATCAGAAGCAGTGACCAATCAGATATCACTGCTTCTGACCGAGTGCAGTGATTGGCCCAATGACAGTACCAATATCCTACCCGCAAGAGCATCGGCACACTTTGTTTCAGGCAACAGAAAGTATAGAACTCGACCTGAAGCCTAGCAAGAAAGGGCTACAGAAGACTTCACATTGCATTGGCATGCAGCCGCTGGGTTGGGGACAGCTGCATGCAAGGCCAGATTTATACTTTTAGGGCCCCTTGGCCAACTTTCTTGTTGCTTCCCTTCCATGTGCAGCAGCCCACCTCCCATTCCATGTACAGCTCCCCTTCCATATATAACATCTATGCACAGCAGCCCTCCTCTATCAATTACAGCTCTCTTGGGCAGCAGTACCCTTCTTCTATGTGTTGCTACCCATTTGCATCCTCTCTTTTCAATTTGCAGCCTCCTCCTCCATATGCAGCAGCCATGTCCAGCTACCCCCCGTGCTGCAGCTTCCCAAGGCCTGGGCCATTGTGGCCTTCCCATAAATCCGGCCCTGGCTAGTGGCTACATGCTAACCAATGATTGCAATGTCTCTTGAAGAACCAATGACTAACTTAGATGGTGCTTGCTTAACCCCTCCTGGTGACATTGACTGAAAGTTAAACTCAATCGGAACACTCAATTTTTTTTTAACATATCTTAGACAGGAGGGTTGGAAACTTTTAACTTCTGTGCCCTTGGCCACACCCAACACTTATATATCCCTCAGGACACAAACTTGACCAATCAGAGGGCCTTAAGCTGCCATGAACTCCTGGGACCAGCCCACCCACCAATCAAAACTTCATTAACTGCCTGGCTCTGCAAACCCTATCATGAGGGCCTTCCAGAGTTCCCGTGATCCATATACAGGCACTTTCTAGATAGTCTTCTGCACTTGAGAAGGGGTTGGAGTGGAATGGGGAGTGGGGACTACACTGAGTTAACTCCCTTAATGATTCTCACTTACCTAGTCCAGAACTAGGGATTATCAGAAAACTCAACCTAATTCAACTATAACATACATTTTGGTTCTCCAGGATCTGGAGCTGACAGGAACTTTGCACAGGCTAATCAGATTCAGCATCCTGCTGCTGATCAATTAACCTGCAGCTTATTAATTAAGCTGATTAGCGTCTGCAAAACATCAGGTTCAGGGCCTAAAAAACCATACAATTTGCATAATTAGTTGATTTTTCTTTCTTCATCCTTACCCATGACTCAAGAGACCAATCACCCAGCAATCTCTTAAGAGAGAACACCCAATCGCATTGCACCTGTTCATTTACAATAATCGCTGGTAGATCTATGGGAATATAGCCGGCCTATTCGCGCTGCCAAATTTCTAGTCGTACAGCGTCTCGTTAGACTGAAATGCAAATGATCCCAGTTCAATCATCTTCATCACATCGTTGGTTGCTACGAAACGAGGAGACGGCTGCGGGTTAAACGTGTTTTGCTTCAGCGTGGAGGCAATTAGCAGTTTTTCAGCAGAATGGCCCTTTAAGCCATACAGAAAATTATTAGGCAATTTACTCTATTTAGTATTGCTGCAGACAGCAAGGCATTAAAGCACGATTTAATGTGTGCTCTAAATATGCTTTTATGACAGATAAAAAACAGTGAAAACTTTTAGCGTGCCAAAAATATGATCTCCCTTTTCACGAGGTTTGTCGCCAGCTGTTATTGTGCCTCTAACAAGTGAAGCTGCAGCCGTGCTGTAATCTCAACGTTATCTGCCGCTTTACAGACTTATATGGCTTCACAACCAACTTCAGAGAACCTCCCGCTCCCCTGAATTTCTGAATACTCTGGAAAGGGGTTGCAAACACTTTTGGGCTTTAACTGGTATCGGAAAAAAATATCTTTTATGTAGGACAAGAGCAGGATCATTCACTAGGCAACCTATGCATGTGCCTGGTGGGGATGCTCCAATCCAAATCCAGGAGAAACCCAGATAGTTGGTATCCGGATTTCTCCCAGTAAACCTGTGCGTGGTGGGCGGGGGTCAAGCTTACTTGTCTGACGTCTTCTTCGTCCGTCCCTGGCGCCTCCCACGATGCGCTCCACGCGTCGGTCACGTGACTACAAACACTTCCTACTTCCGGGTTGAAGGAGGAAGTGTTTTTTAGTCACGTGATGTGCGTGGACCGCATTGTGGGAGGCGCCAGGGACGGACGAAGAAAACGTCAGACAGGTAAGCTTGACCCCCCGCCCACCCCACACAGGTTTACTGGGAGATATCTGGATAGCAACTATACGGGTTTCTCCCGGATTCTGATTTGAGCATCCCTAGTGCCTGGGTCATAGTAGGTGTCAAGGGGCCCACCAGTGACCTTCTCTGACTTCTCCACTTAAGCTTACCAAAAAGACCACAAGGGGGCCCCAACTCTAATACCTTGCCTAGGGCATCTTAATCCATCTCTGCCTGGGACCCACTACAGATCACAGTCACAATTTTGTAGCACTTTTGCTGGTATAATCTACAGCAAAATGGACAGCATGGTGACATAGTGGTTAGCACCTTCACCTTGCAGCACTGGGTCCCTGGTTCAAACCGCAGCCAGGACACTATCTGCATGGAGTTTGTATGTTCTCTCTGTGCCTATGTGGCTTTCCTCTGAGCACTCTGGTTTCCTCTGACATCTCAAAAACATTCAGTAAGTTAATTGGCTACCCCTTTAATTGTCTTGAGGTTCCAATGAGAGTCTGGATTCTGGTTGAAGGTATATTGGACCAATCCTCTTTACAAAATATCTCTAGCACATTCAGGTTTGATCGCTTCCGAGCTTGGACAGCTCTCTAACTCACACCACAGATTTTCAATTATATTCAGGTCTGGGGACTGAGATGGCCATTCCAGAACAATGTACTTGTTCCTCTGCATGAATGCTATAGTGGATTTTGAGCAGTGTTTAGGGTTGTTGTCTTGTGGAAAGAACCAGCCCTGGCACAGCTTCAGCTTTGACACCGATTCCTGGACATTGGTCTCCAAAATCTGCTGATACTGAGTGGAATCCATGCATCCCTCAACTTTGACACGATTCCCAGTCCCTGCACTGGCCACACAGCTCCACGGCACGATGGAACCACCACCATATTTTACTGTAGGTAGCAGGTATTTTTTCTTGAAATGCTGTGTTGTTTTTCCTCCATGCATAATGCCTCTTGTTATGCCCAAATAACTCAATTTTAGTTTCATCAGTCCACAGCACCTTATTCCAAAATGAAGCTGGCTTGTCCAAATGTGCTTTAGAATACTTCAAGCGGCTCTGTTTGTGCTGCGAGTGGAGAAAAGGCTTCCTCTGCATACAGCATCTCCTTGTGTAAAGTGTGCAGAATGGTTGAACGATGCACAGTGACTCCATCTGCAGCAAGATGATGTTGTAGGTCTTTGGTGCTGTTCTGTGGATTGACTGACTATTCTCACCATTTGTTGCTTCTGTTTATCTGAGATTTTTCTTGGTCTGCCACTTTGAGCCTTAAAGAGAATCTGTATTGTTAAAATCGCACAAAAGTAAACATACCAGTGCGTTAGGGGACATCTTCTATTCCCCTCTGTCACAATTTCGCCGCTCCTCTCCGAATTAAAAGTGGTTAAAAACAGTTTTAAAAAGTTTGTTTATAAACAAACAAAATGGCCACCAAAACAGGAAGTAGGTTGATGTACAGTATGTCCACACATAGAAAATACATCCATACACAATCAGGCTGTATACACCCTTCCTTTTGAATCTCAAGAGATCATTTGTGTGTTTCTTTCCCCCTGCAGCTATCTTCCACTGAAGTGTCAGGCTGTTTCTTCCTGCAGAGTGCAGACAGCTCTGCCTGTATGTAATTCCTCAGTACATGAAAGCCCAGCCAGCTCAGAGGAGGATTTATCCAGCTTGTAAAAGATAAGAGAGAAGAGAGAAGCTGCTCTAATCTAAATAATACACAGGCAGTGTGCAGAGAGGGGCCTGGAGGGGGGAGATGCATCACAGAACCACAACACTGAAGAACTTGGCAGCCTTCCAGACACAGGCTGACAAGTCTGACAAGAGAGAGATAAGTTGATTTATTACAGAGATGGTGATAGTAGAACGTGCTGCAGTAAGCCAGAGCACATTAGAATAGCTTTTGGAACTTGTAGGATGATAAAAAACAGAATGCAATTTTTGTTACGGAGTCTCTTTAAAGATAATCTGTACTCTAAAATTCTTACAATAAAAAAGCATAGCATTCTATTCATTATGTTCTCCTGGGCCCCTCTGTGCTGTTTCTGACACTCCCTGCTGAGATCCTGGCTTGTAATTGCCAGTTTTAGGCAGTGTTTACAAACAAAAGACATGGCTGCTAACCAGAGTGTGATAGGCTGAGAGGAGCTCAGTCTGTGACTCATACAGAGCCTGCAGGGGGCGTAAAGAGGGTGTGTGTATAGCTTCTATCCTATCACAAGCAGAACAGCAAATTCCTGCCTGAGTGCCTGAGCCCAACAAAGCCATCAGAGGAAAGAAGATTAGATTATACAACAGAGATAATACAGCCACTGTGCAACTAGGAAAGGCTGCAGTAAAACAGACCACATTAGAACAGGCATAGGAACTTATAGGATAGAAGAACTAAGGCTGAAAATGTTGTTACAGAGTCTCTTTAACCTTCTTAGCGGTAACCCCTTTTTTTAAATTATGCCATCCGCTTTAGCTAGCGGTTCGCTAGCTAGGCATATACTCCAAGTTGCTCCAGTACCCCTCGATCGCCCGCAATACCTTCCGGTATACGTACCCGCCAGCGTTCCCACACCGGCGCAGCTGCCCAATCGGCTCCAGGCTTCGCGATGACGGCGATCGGGATTGCGGTCGTGACGTCATCTCTGATCGTCGCCATAGCAACGCTCGAAGCCAATCGGGAAACGGGGTTTTTTTGGGATCGTGGCGAGGTAAGTATAGCCGGTGGCGATCGGCGGGCATGGGGCGGACCGGAGCAACCTTGTACATACGCTTAGCTAGCGAAATGCTAGCTAAAGCGTTTAAAAAAAAATTTGCACAAAAAAACTCCCGGCAGACGCAGCCTCAGAAGCTGCGTTCCGCCAAGGGGGTTAACTTGAACTGAGCCTGTGGTCTTCCATTTCCTCAATATGTTCCTAACTGTGGAAACAGACAGCTGAAATCTCTGAGACAGCTTTCTGTCTCCTTCCCCTAAACCATAATCGTGAACAATTTTTGTCTTCAGGTAATTTGAGAGTTGTTTTGAGACCCCCATGTTGCTACTCTTCACAGAAATTTTAAAAGAGGGGGAAACTTATAATTGACCCCCTTAAATACTTTTTCTCATAATTGGATTCATCTGTCTATGTAGGTCAGGGGTCACTGAGCTTACCAAGCCAATTTGAGTTCCAATTATTAGTTCTAAAGGTTTTGGAATCAATAAAATGACAACAGTGCCCAAATTGATGCACCTGCCTAATTTTATTTAAACAATTATTGCACACTTTCTGTAAATGCAATAAACTTCATTTCACTTCTTAAATATCACTGTGTGTGTCTACTATATAATATATTTAACTGACATTTTTTATCGTAACAACCAACGATCTATACAGGAAAATCATGACAAATAAAGGGACTCCGAGCTCATCTTAAAAATGAAAATTTGTACTCACCGGGTATTTCTCCAGCCCAGTGCTGGTCGGGAGGTCCCACGACGGCGTCCTGGCTCCTCTCCTAGTCCCCGCTCCAGAATGGCTGACTGGCGGCAGCCCGGGCGACACTCGGCCGAGTGTCGGGCTTCTTCTGCCGCGTATGACGCGGCTGACGTCACACGCCGGCCGCCTCGCGTCATCACGGCGGCCGGCGTGGCAGTACGGCGCATGCGCGCTTTAATCGCGCATGTGCAGTACTTTTACGCTGGCCGCCGTGATGTCATACGCGGAAGAAGAAGCCCGACACTCGGCCGAGTGTCGCCCGGGCTGCTGCCGGTCACCCATTCTGGAGCAGTGACTAGGAGAGGAGCCAGGACGCCGTCGTGGGACCTCCCGACCAGCACTGGGCTGGAGAAAGCCCCGGGTGAGTACAATTTTCATTTTTAAGATGAGCTCGGAGTCCCTTTAACAGCATTGCCCAAACTTTCGCATCCCACTGTATAGTAGGGATTTGATTGGACTGCAGACGCTGCCAGGAGAAGACCGGAGCTGTGGCGAGGGACACACATGACCTCTAGTGGCTGGAAGAAGACCTAGGTAAGTAAAGCTAACTTTTAAGTCTTGCCTCGGATATCCTTTAAGGGGGGGCTTCATTTTAAAGTTGGCTTGGAGGAATAGCAGCAATCTCCAGTCTGGCCTAGAACCACTTTGCTTTTTGGCCTGTAGCATTGCCACTCACTCTACTGCACACAATGGAAACTGGCCAAGCTGGTATGACATTCAGTTGGATCTAAAAGGAAAACCAATGTGTCTAGAGTATGGAAGCAACCCACCATCTTTCTTCTCTTACAAAAACTCCACCTCTCTGGCTGTCATGTTGTTCTTTTGACTTTCAGAAGTGTTGTGTCCGAATCACACACCCAACAAGCATGCATCCAATTAAGTCAGCTCACCTAATCTGCCTACTGGATCTATGTTAGTGTTTAAGAGAGTATTATAAAGAATGAAGATCATCTCAAAAACAAACAAACAAAAAGAGTTAGATACTCAACTATGGAGAGGAAAGGATCTGGATCTCAAAGAGCTTTTCTCTTGCACGTAGTTCTAGCGCTGGGCCTCAGTGAAGTTCTTTGGCGATGTTGGTCAAATATATATCCCAAAGATGAGTGGACTCGCACTTTCACAGTATGGTTGCGCCCCTCTTTGGAAGTAGTCGGGAATGCGAGTTCCTCCAAAGATTGCAGAGGAGCCCAAAGACACGCAAATTCACTGAAGGGCATCGTGAGGCCTGGGAAGGCTCTATGGAATCCTGAGCCTTCCCTCTCCATAGGAAGAAAGGAAACATTTTTAAAAAGTGAATAAAGATGGCAGCTTCCACATCCATCTCTCTGTAGAGCTTCTCTGAGATCTGATTACATCCATCGTCTCCACAGCACGAGTCCCAGATAACATCAGGCCGACATCAAACACTTACGCAGACGACATCAGCACGTAGCCATGGTTCGTTCAGTTTATCCCTTCCGAGACAGAGAAAGGAGAATCCATTCCCGGATAATGTCACATGAATTATGTCACCTGCCACTACATTAGTTGGTAACTGGATTGTTGCTGCTTGCACCCTGGTGTACAATCTCAAGACTGATTACCACGCAGAGAGGGAATAATCCTTCCTAGCCCTCTCTCCCGTATCCATCACCCCCCCATTTCTGTTTTGTGAACCAATATGTACGAGAAGGATCATTAACATTGCAGCAAACTGCAAGCAGTAATCAGGACACAAAGCCATCGAAAGCCACTTGTAATCCATTGAGAAGCAAAGCTCAGCCACCATTTGAAATTGTTCCATTTCTGAAATATCATGCAGTACTAATTCTTGGCCTGCTGAGAGTATGAACAATTAAATTGCAGCACAATTACAAGAGGATGAGCCATCTGCTTCTTATTAGAGGCAAGCACGTCTTTCTACAAGAAAAACAAAGCCTTTTATGTTTTTTGCGAGTTTAATTTTTTTCTTTTTAGCCGCCACATTTTTTTATCCCTGCTTTTTCGTGCAACATTTTTTGGGGAGGTCTTCTGGCAGCAGGTGTTTCAAGTGCTTTATTTTTTTTTCCAGGATAATGTCGCTCGTAGTGATGGTCATCATGAATAGGGGAACTCAGGGAGAAGCATGTGATCAGTTCGGTCAGGTGATAGATATGTAATTCTCTGGTTTGATAGTCATGATCTTGTGCTAAAGCAGGATGTGATCACAGCAAATCAGAGCTTTGCAAACCTATCAGCTGATCAAACAAATCACATGCTTCTCCATGAGTTCTCCTAGACATGACCATCACTACTCGCTAGCAGACCTTGGTGTGCTTCATTTCAAGATTACAAAACTCTGGTACGAAGAAGAAGAAGAAATAGCGCGTTTCGCTGCCTAGAGGACTGGGAATGGAATAGCACAGGAGAAAGTGCTCTCCTTTGATGAGGACGACATACACATTTTGGACAGAAAAGAAAAATTGTGTTAAACTGGGGTTGGGGTATCAACAAGCAATGCCGTTTTATCCTATTTGGCCAGACATTTTCAACATCATTCATTCAATCGATCAACAATCACTTTAGTCACTAGTCAGACACTTAAAGGAATGCTGCAGCAAGTTGAAAAATAAAACAGTTAGATATTTGCTTATGGAGAGAAAAGGCTCCGAATCCTTTAGAGCCTTCCTGGTCCTCTCTCCGAACCCTTGTTCCACCACTAGGCCCCGATGAAGTTCTTTGACCAGCTTGGTTGAATACCTCTTTGGATCAGTGTGCATGAAAAAAGGGCGCAATGAAAAAAGGGCGTGGTTGGATAACGAAATGGCGCCAGTGGATAGCGAAGTCTGATGACTATAAACATCGTTGTCAAACTAGGTTAACGATAAATACCATGGTAAAATAGAAATAATAACGAGAAGATATTAACGTTAAAAATTGTTACGTAATTCAACAATACAGCTTAACCCAACCTACTCTCACACGGAACCCTCCCCTGGTGGTGCCTAAAACTAACCACTCCCCTGTTGGCGTATAACCCTAACCACCCCCCCCCCCCCCCCCGGTGGTGCCTAACCCTAAACACCCTTTTCCACGTAGAAATGATAATATCTTTGATAATGTAAAATCTGTACATACAAACAAAATAATATGAAATAAACTATAATGTTGCAAGCTTATAAAATGATAACATACATCAAAAACTTTAATGTTCTAATGTTGTTAACAATATTTATTGTGGGGCCCTTTTTTCTGCTTTTTTTGCCCTTTTAACGATAATTGCATTAAAGTTTATGGCGGCGCCCTTTTCATCCACTTTCATCTTGCGCCCTTTTTTCCTGCTACCTCGGACCATCTGGGCAGCCTTCTGAAGTACTCGTTTACTGAGTACATCTGAAGACAAGTATATCTGTACTGCCCGTGCGAGAGTCTGGGCTTGCACATGCCCAGTACAGACGTGCCTTTCATTGGAAGTGTCCTGTAGCTTCGGAGGAGTCCTGAAGCTGCAGGGGATTCAACAGGAGACAGCGATGGAATGAGGAGATGGAGAAAGGAAATTGGGAAGACTCAATGGAATCCAGAGCCTTCCCTCTCCATAGATGAATATCTAAGTGTTTTTTTTTATCTCATTTCAAGTTTATTTTGAGGAAATACTTAGAACAAGAGGCCTAAAATTTAAATGGCAATGGCATCAAGAAACCAATCTTCAGGTGAGGCAGCAAATAAACTGTGATGAGAAAGCTACCGGTACTTTCTTTACTGCTTTGCCTTTAGACTGGTGGAGTTACCGCTGGTTATACAGGCTGTTGCCTGTAGATTACAGCTGCAGGTAAGATATGTGGATAGTGGATTGGTGGTGGTGGCTTATGTGTGCCCTGGTGGTAATGGTGAGGTACTGGGCCATGATATGGGTACAGTGTGTGTAAGTCTATTGGTGGTGGAGGCTGATTACTCTGATGGTGGAAGGAAGTGTCTCCATGGTTAGCATAGGAAGTTCAGGGATGTGAATCAGAGGAAATGCACCTCTCTAGAGTGAGCAATATGACAAGCCTGGCAGCCAAGGTCTTCTCTGTGGCTAAAAAGGGCTCACAACCTTTAGGGAATTAGTGGGAGGGACTCGGCTCACTGCTCTTCTTATCTTCTCGCTTTCTCTTCTCCTCCTCTTCCTTCTTCCTCTTCTTTCTTGTCCATTGATAACTACATGCTTTATGGAGGTCATTGTTGTGCATACTTCTTTGTCATTCATTTCACCTTACTCTTTCTTGTTTGTGAAGGAATAGGGGAGTCTGTGGATGGACAATAAAGGATCTGCTGCAGATAACAATAACAATAACATTTCTATAGCGCTTTTCTCCCATAGGACTCAAAGCGCTTAGGCCCTCTCAGATTCAGTAATTGGTAGTAGGATGAAATATTAACACAACAAAAATTATATTTCTGCAAATGTCAAACTGAACAGGTGAGTTTTTAATCTGGATTTAAACACATCCAGAGATGGAGCTGTCCTGATCTGCTGGGGTAAGGAGTTCCATAACGTTGGAGCGGCATGACAGAAGGCTCTGGGACCAAAAGTTTTCAGGCTTTCTCTGGGTATGACCAGAGTTGTTCTTCATGGCCTCGTGATCACGGGTAACCCGTGAGCACAGGCTGTTTTTCCTCATCACAAGGTCGGATTCCAAATCCGTGATCGCCTCTCGATCATTGATTAAGTTCCAAATGCACTCGTGATCGTGGTCCAAATATGGCTCGTGATCATGGATTTATCCGTGATCACGGCCGTGATTATAACCTGAAACTTTAGCGGTTTATAGCAAAGCCCCCTTACATGATATAAACACCAAATTTACAGGATATGTTAAGTAGAACAGTAGGAAAAAGGGGATTTTTTTTCAAAAAGGCCTTCTAGTTTTTGAGAAAATTTTAAAGTTTCAAAGGAAAATAGTATACATTTAAATGCGGTAAATGACAGTTAATGTATTTACTGCATTTACATGTATAGTTTTTTCCTTTGAAACCTCCTTTGAAACTTTAAAATCGATTTTCTCAAAAACATAAGGTCTTTTTGAAAAAAAAAATGTCCCCTTGTTACCACTGTTCTACTTAACCCCCTTGTCGTTCCAATTATGTCGGCAAGGGGGTGGTGCAGCACTTTTAAGAAAAATATGTTTTTTTTAAATCATGTAGCTAGCCTAGCGCTAGCTACATGATAGCAGCGGCATCCCCCCACCCACTCCGATCGCCTCCGGCGATCTGCACAAGCAGGAAATCCCGTTCAGAACGGGATTTCCTGCTTGGCTTCCCCCGTCGCCATGGCGACGATCGCGATGACGTCACCAACGTCATGGACATCGTCAGAGGGAGTCCCGATCCACCCCTCAGCGCTGCCTGGCACTGATTGGCCAGGCTGCGCAAGGGGTCGGGGGGGGGGGGGGGGGGCGGAGCGGCGTGGCGGGTAGCGGTGAATCGGCGGGTAGCGGCAGCGATTGCGTACTACACGCAGCTAGCAATGTGCTAGCTCCGTGTAAAAAAAAAAATTTGCGGGATAACCGGCAAGGAGGTTAAAGGGAACCTTAACTCTGCCTATAAAACTTACCTGGGGCATCTACCAGTCCCCTGCTGCCATCCTGTGCCCTCGACGTTAGTCACGTCTCCTCCGGTCCCCCGCTGTCAGCTATTTTTGTTTTTTGGTGACTTGAAGTCTGTGGGCCACCACGCATCCCTGTGCACACGTTCCCGCTGGTGAAGGACACTATCGCGGGCTGCAACATGTATCTTTATCTGCGTTGCACCTGCAGTATTCTGTATCAGCTGTAGGCGGCACAAGCATAGCTCCCAACTGTCCCTCTTTTGGAGCCATGTCCCACTGTCCCTCTTTCTTTCTCACGTGTCCCTCTTTCCAGGCTTATGTACAGATCTGTGTATTTTTCTACAGAAAAATGTGTTTCATTGACTCTAAACTTTATTCCCATCTTTCAAATGTATATATTTCTTATTTCCACATGTTAATATGAAGTGTGGTCTAAATTATAAAACAACATATTTTTCTTATGAAATCTTTATGGTATGCGGGCCTAGGGGTGTGCCAGGGGCGTGATTAGGGGCGTGACTTAAGTGTCCCTCTTTCTTATCTCAAAAAGTTGGGAGGTTTAGTACAAGTGATGTCTTTGCAGGTCTTTCTCATCCATAGTTAGGAGAATCAATAATTATACTCGTTGGAGCATCAGGCCCGGGGTTTTTTGTATTTTCCAGCGCTCGAGGCCTGTTACCACCAACCGCTCCCTCTCCCTCATGTGGCATCTTATATCTCCCCAAGTCCTGCCTTTCGTCCGCCCTTCTGCTTTTCCATGGTCTTTGTGGCCTTTCCTGGAATCCATCTCTCCGGAGCATGGGGTTATGGCGTATAATGGAATGTGCCTTTGGCATTCTTGCCACCAAATGACGTGTTTTCCCCACTGACGTACAGATATTGTGCAGGCTCTTTGCTTCTTTATCAGTTATGTGCGTGTCATGGAAACGAGCAGGGAAGAGAAAGAGAACCTTCACGTTCCAAAACCAAACATCCAAGGCTCAGTAATTTGTGGATTCATTCAATTACATGCATACCAGTAACCATCTCTGAACACCTACACTACCTATAGCCTACACTCCATCACATGCTACAGATAATTAACCCTTTCAGGACTATTGAGCTCTGGCCCCCTTAAAGCACAGCTGAAGTGAGAGAGATATAGAGGGTGCCATATTTATTTCCTTCTAAACAATACTAGTTGCCTGGCTGTCCTGCTGATCTCTTTGGCTGCTGTAGTGTCTGAATGTCCTTTAGATTGTAAGCTCGCAAGGGCAGGGCTCTCTCCCTCTTTTGTGTCTTGCAAATCACTATACATTTATTTTATCATGTTACTTTTATCACGGTCATTACCAATTCTGTATTTTGTATCATTTTTGTATTTTGTCACTAATTATGTATCTTGTATATTGGTGTACACCATTGTCTGTATTATTATGTACCCCATGTTTGTTTCTCACTTTGTAAAGTGCCACGGAATATGTTAGCGCTTTATAAATCAATAATAATAATATTAGCATGCATCTAATCCAGTCAGACTTCAGTCAGAGCACCTGATCGGCATGCTTGTTCAGGGGCTGTGGCTAAAATTATTAGAGACAGAGGCTCAGCAGGACAGCCGGGCAATGTGCACTGTTTAAAAGGAAATAAATATGTCAATGTCCATATCCCTCTCACTTCAGGTTTCTTATAAGGATCAGAGCCCTTTTTCCCCCTCTCACACTGTGATTGACTGACAGAGCTCCAGACCTCACAGGGATCCAGACCGGCGCATGGAGACTCTGTTGTCCGACCGGCATGGATGGGAATGGGTTGATGTAAAAAAGTGTGCCTTCTGGTTGCTTGTGATGTTAAAAAAAAGGCCTAGCTAATACTATACTCCACTCTCTCGTTCTCTCTCTTTCCCTATATATAAATATATATAAGCCAATTTGGTTTGTGCTGCTCATCCCTTGGCTTATGTTATTTTCCCCTGTGAGCGTGCATAACCACACCCATCTCTAGCACAGTTAAGCATATAAATGAGCGGTGCTCATAGTTCAGTTAGTAGCTAGTAGAAGGTGAGGTGTTTTTAATTTCATTTTTCCCATTTAGCTGACCCCTGGGCTTTTGGCATGGTTCCCACTAGAACGCTGATAAAAACTAGCATTTTTGCCTGGTTAGAGTAGGACTCACCAGATCGGGGACACTTTGGCGCAGTTGGTGAGCTTAAACGCGTTAAAGCGTAACCAAGAGCCCCTGTCACTGTTTTCCTGTTGTGTGCTGCAGCACCCTCTGTATATATATATATATATATATATATATATATATATATATATATATATATATATATATATATATATATACATACAGGATCTTCTAAAAAAATTAGCATATTGTGATAAAGTTCATTATTTTCTGTAATGTACTGATAAACATTAGACTTTCATATATTTTAGATTCAAATACACACAACTGACGTAGTTCAAGCCTTTTATTGTTTTAATATTGATGATTTTGGCATACAGCTCATGAAAACCCAAATTTCCTATCTCAAAAAAATAGCATATTTCATCCGTCCGATAACAGAAAAGTGTTTTTAAAACAAAAAAAGTCAACCTTCAAATAATTCTGTTCAGTTATGCACTCAATACTTGGTCGGGAATCCTTTTGCAGAAATGACTGCTTCAATGCGGCGTGGCATGGAGGCAATCAGCCTACGGCACTGCTCAGGTGTTATGGAGGCCCAGGATGCTTCGATAGCGGCCTTAAGCTCATCCAGAGTGTTGGGTCTTACGCCTCTCAACTATCTCTTCACAATATCCCAGAGATTCTCTATGGGGTTCAGGTCAGGAGAGTTGGCAGGCCAATTGAGCACAGTAATACCATGGTCAGTAAACCATTTACCAGTGGTTTTGGCACTGTGAGCAGGTGCCAGGTTGTGCTGAAAAATGAAATCTTCATCTCCATAAAGCTTTTCAGCAGATGGAAGCATGAAGTGCTCCAAAATCTCCTGATAGCTAGCTGCATTGACCCTCAGTCACTCAGTGATCATCTGGGCAAAGTTTGAGAACCCTGCTATTAACAGTGTAAGAATGGCTGCAGTTTATATTTTCCCAGTAATATTTGGTTTTGGCTCCGCCCACTTTTTGTAACCTGGACACACAGTCACTCAATGACCAAATTTGTGAGCTTTTTGGTCCTTGGCATCAATAATTAGTATTTTCCCAGTGAAATGAAACAAATCTGATTGGCTGTGGCTCCACCCCCTTTTCTGTATTTGAACCCCAGTGACCCAATGGCCAACTATACCAGGTTTGAGGCTTATACCATTAACCGTGCAAGAATGGCAGCAATTTTAATATTCCCCATGAAAAACAACAGGTGAATTTTGATTGATTTCATTCTCCCAGGGAAATCTGTTTTTGACTCCACCCACTTTTTGTAATCTTGACACACAATGACCAAGTTTTGAGCTTTCGGGTTCCTGGCATCAAAATGGTGTGAATGAAAGCAGTTTATCCAGCAAAAAAATCTGATTGGCTGTTTGTGGCTCCACCCCTTTAGTGAATTTGAACTCCAGCCACTTAATGACCGACTGTAGCAGATTTGAGGCCTCTGCCATTAACAGTGTGAGGCTCCCTCCACACTGCAAATCCGTTTTGCGATTCCGATTTTCAATTCCGATTTTCCCTGAATACATTCAACAGAAAAACGGTTAAAAAAATGCAGCATGCACTAAAGATTAAAAATCGGAATCAGATGTAAAAAACGATTAAAAAGCGGAATCAGAATCGGAATTGCATGCATGGAGCCTAAGATTGGCAGCAGTTTCAATTGCCCTTGAAAATCAATAGGTGAATTTTGATTGGCTGTTGAAGGCTCCACCCACATTTCTGAATATCAATCCCAGTCACCCAGTGGTCAATTGTGTCAAGTTTGAGAACCCTGCCATTAACAGTGAAATAAAGGCTGCAGTTTATATTTTCTCATGTAAAAAGTTAGTTGTTTTTGGCTCCACCCACTATTTCTAACCTTGACATACAGTCACTTAAAGTGGACCCAAATCAAAAATACAAGATTTCAGAAATAAAATCTATTTTCTAAATTATAATAATAAATAGCAGCCTTTTTTCAGCTGCATGATGACAAATATAAAATATTTTACATTTATTGGAGGAACCCCTCCCTTCCTTTCAAATTGCCGGCATTTTTCCGGCAAACTGGTGGAGTAGATGGTGTCTAGCAATGGAGGAATTGCTAATGGCTGCCCCCAGTATAACCCTAGTTATGAAAAGAGAAGGCTGAAAAGCATGCACTGAAATGATCATAGGTTTGAAGGAGTGTTTATTGATCTTTGTATGTGTCAGAGTGGTGCAACTACATATTTTTAATAAAAAAAATGTTTGGTTTGGGTCCGCTTTAATGACCAAGTTTATGAGCTTTGGGGTCCTTGGCATCAATTAGTTGCAATTCCCCACTGAAAATAAATAAATCTTATTGGCTGTTTGTGGTCCGCCCTCTTTTCAGAATTTAAACCCCAGTCTTCCAATGACTGACTGTACCAGATTTGAGGCCTCTGCCATTAAGAGTGTATGAAGGGCAGCAATGTAAATAATCCCCTTGAAAATCAATCAATCCCAGTCACCCAGTGACCAACTGTGCCAAGTTTGAGAACACTGCCATTAACAGTGTAAGAATGGTTGCAGTTTATATTTTCCCATGTAAAAAATGTAGTTGTTGGCGCTGCCCACTTTTTCTAACCTTGACATCCAGTCACTAAATTACCAAGGTTATGAGCCTTGGGGTCCTTGGTATCAATAATTAGTATATTCCCATTGAAATTAAACAAATCTGGTTGGCTGTTTGTGGCTCCACCCCTTTCTGAATTTGAACCCCAGTTACCCAGTGACCAACTGTAGCAGGTTTGAGGCACCTGCTATTAACAGTGTAAGAATGGCAGCAATTTAAATATTCCCCTTAAAAATCAACAGGTGAATTTGACTGGCTGTTGTAGGCTCCACCCATTTTCCTGAATTTTAATTCCAGTCACCCAGTGACCAACTGTGCAAAGTTTGACAACCCTATTTTTAACAGAGCAATTTATATTTTCCTAGTGAAATTTGTTTTTGGCTTCACCCACTTTTTGTAACCATGACACACAGTCACTCGATGACCAAGTTTGTGAGCTTTCAGGTTCCTGGCTTCAAAAATGTGTGAATGGAAGCAGTTTATCCGCCAAGGAAATCTGATTGGCTGTTTGTGGCCCTGCCCCTTTAGCGAATTTGGACCCCAGTCACCCAATGACCGACTGTAGCAAGTTTGAAGCCTCTGCCATTAATAGTGTAAGAATGGCAGCAGTTTAAATATTACCCTTAAAAATCAATAGGTGAATTTAATTGGCTGTTGTAGGGTCCACCCACTTTCCTGAATCTTAATCTCATTCACCCAGTGACCAAGTGTGCCAAGTTTGAGAACCCTGCGATTAACAGTCTAAGAATGGCTGCAGTTAACATTTTCCCATTAAAAATTAATCGCTGAAATTTGATTGGCTGTTTTATGCTCCGCCCACTTTTCCCGGATTTGTAACCTCTGTCACCAAGTGACCAACTGTGCCAGATGTGGGGACTCTGGCTTGATTACTGTAAGAATGGCAGCCTTTTCCATTTTTTCCATTGACATGAATGGGTGAAATCTGATTTGCTGTGTGTAGCTCCGCCCAGGTGTGCAGGGGGACGCGAGACCCCCAGAACCAGGGCTGCTCAAAGCCGGATCCGGGAGACATCCGGATAGTTCTATCCGGATATCTCCCATTTACCTGTGCGGGGTGGGCGGGGGGGGGGGGTCAATCTTACCTGTCTGACGTCTTCTTCGGTCCGTCCCTCGGCGCCTCCCACAATGCAGTCCAAGCGGCGGTCACGTGATTACAAACACTTCCTCCTTCCGGGTTGAAGGAGGAAGTGTTTGTAATCCCGTGACGCGCGTGAAGTGCATCGTGGGAGGCGACGAGGGATGGTGGAAGAAGACGTCAGACAGGTAAGATTGACGCCCCGCCCACCCCGCACAGGTTTACTGGGAGATATCCGGATACTAGCAACTATCTGGGTATCTCCCGAATCAGTATTTGAGCAGCCCTACCCAGAACATATCATCCAGGTAGTAAGGGATCTGTATACCAAGTTTCGCTCAAGCGGTTTTCGAGTGATCGCGTCACACACACACACACACACACACACACACACACACACACACACACACACACACACGTATTTATATGTATATATATATATATATATATATATATATATATATATATATATATATATATATATTATGAACTCTGTATTAATGTTTTGATACAGCAATTAAAAATATATTAACCTTGTGAGTGCCGTAGAACCCAGTCATCACGGTTTAAGTCATGCACAGAGGGCTCCTGGTGGTGGTCACGTGCTGTAGGAGGCACCCAGCTGGGTCAGCGCAAGGGGCAGTGACCCCAACTCCCAGGGGCCTGGAAGAGGCTTTAGGTAAGAAAGGAGGGGGGAAGAGGAGAACGGGGGGGGGGGGGAGCGGTGGGCATCAACACAGCTTCCCTTACATGCCCCCCTGTTTCTCCTCCTTCTTTTAGCTCTGGTATAAATGGAACCTGAAGTGAGATGTATATGGAGGCTGCCATATTTATTTCTTTTTAAACCATTTCAGCTGCCTGGCGGCCCAGCTGATGTATTTGGCTGCAGTAGTGTCTGAATCACACCAGAAACAAGCATGCAGCTAATCTTGTCAGATTTCACAAAAACACCTGATCAGCTGCATGCTTGTTCAGGTCTATGACTAAAAGTATTAGAGGCAGCAGATCACCAGGATGTCAAACAACTGGTATAGCTTAAAACAAAATAAATATGGTAGTCTCCATATCTCTCCCGCTTCAGGTTCTCTTTAGGGCTCGTTTCCACTATTGCTAATCCGCATGCGTCTAACGCATGCGGATTCGCACATGTAATGCAAGTGGATGGGCCTGTTTCCACTGTAGCGTTGTTGAGGTGCGTTTTTTTCAGCGGTGAAAAGACGCACAAAAGAGCCACAGAATTTGCCTGCGAGTGGAATGCATGCGAATCGAATGCGAATCGCATGCAATGTATTTAATAGGGAAATCGCATGCAAATTCGCATAGGTACCAATGTAAATTCACACAGGCAGTGACATGGTTAAAATCGCATATACCCTCACCTATGCGAATTCGCATGCGAATTCGCGGCAAAAAACGCATGGTGAATCGCATCCGCATGTGATGAAATCGCATGCGGATGCGATTCCCCATGCGTTTTTTGCCGCGAATTTGCATAGGTGAGGGTATATGCGATTTTAACCATGTCACTGCCTGTGTGAATTTACATTGGTATCTATGCGAATTCGCATGCGAATTTGTGGCAAAAACCGCATGGTAAACCGCATGCGATTTCCCTATTAAATACATTGCATGCGATTCGCATTCCACTCGCAGGCGAATTCTGCAGCTCCTTTGTGCGTTTTTTCACCGCTGAAAAAAAACGCACCTCAACAACGCTACAGTGGAAACAGGCCCATCCACTTGCATTACATGTGCGAATCCACATGCGTTGGATGCATGCGGGTTCGCGATAGTGGAAACGAGCCCTCAAACAATTAGAGGCTGAAGATCAGCAGGAAAGCCAGGCAATTTGCATTGTTTAAAAGGAAATAAATATGGCAGCCTCCAAATCCCTCTTCTGTTTAGTGTTTTTAAACTTGAAAACATATGATAATGGATGGACAGTGCCAAGTTCATGTCCTCCCTGATTCCAAAATAAGAACCTCCTGGGGTAGATGTACCATGTGCTCAGGACCCAGGCTATAGGTCTTTCAGAGTATGAGGGGTAGAGTCAAACTTAAGGCCCCACCCACTACATGACTTTTCCGATGATTTTTCCATTGACAGCGGGTTTTTTTTTGAGCGGCAATTGATCGTTTCAGCGATCTCGTGCCATGGGTACAGGCTCGCAATTATGCAAATGAGGTTTGGCGATGTGCATCGATAACGAGCGTCACAACGGAACGGATCTCTAAGATCCCAGACGACTCATCGTAAAGTACCGTGATTTATTGACTTCCAGTTTGTGCCCGTCGTGTGCTATCGCATGATGCAGGAAGATGGATCAGGGAACACTCACCATTGGGGTAGGGGTGGCGTTGCTGGGATCCATCTTCCTGGGTCGTCAGGTGAGTATTCAGCTTTAGGTGAACAGTCACGAGGCGCAGATTTTTTTGCTGCCTGAGGCAAACTTGTGAGGATGCGCGCCCAGCTCTCCCCCCCCCCCCCCCTCCCGATTTGGAATGATTGCACAGCACCCGGCAATTCACTCTGCTTCATTTAATGTTCTCACATGACATGCTGCAGCTCAACACAATAGTACACTGGCTGGCTGTGAGTCTGTGACAAACTGCTCACCCTCAGCCACTCTATTCCTCCTCAGTCAGGACAGCGCTGCCACCTCCTCCCTTCTGCTGTGTAAGGCCCAGTGCACACCAAAACCGCTAGCAGATCGTCAAAACGCTAGCGTTTTGGGAGCAGAGAGCAGATATTTGGCCGGGTGCACACCAAGCGGATTTTGTATGCGATCCACCAGCCGCATCAGCCAGTGAAAACGCTTGGCTATTGTATTTCAATGTGTGGTGCACACCGGCGGTTTGAGGTTTTTTAGCAAACCGCAAACGCGCAGCAGGAGGCGCGTTTGCGGCTTGGCAAAAACCTCAAACCGCCGGTGTGCACCATCCCATTGCAATACATTAGCCAAGCATTTTTCCAGGCGGATGCGGCCGGCGGATCGCTCCAAAAACCGCTCGGTGTGCACTGGGCCTAAGTCAAATGAAACACTGCTGCTCTCCTGCCTCCCCCCTCCACACTCACTGTCAGACTCCTCACACAGCACAACAAGCTGCTTTTCCCCAATGATGACCTCTTCACCTAGCTCTGCTCTTGCTTCTCTTCCTACTCTGACTGCTGTTAGTGTAAACACACAGAACAAACATGCCGCCCCTGTAATCTCTGCGCCTGATGCAAATGTTTCACCTTGCTTCATGAGAGCACCGGCCCTGACTATGAGGAGTTCTCTAATCCTAAAGCTACGTACACACATACGACAACAATTGTAGGTTGTGAAAGACGAACAATCTTTTAATTGACGAAAGAACGACCTAGCTTTTAAAGGTGTGTAACGATCTGATCGTTTGTTAACGAACGATCCGGAACAACATCGCATACTGTTCCTGGAAGTTACATCATAACAAGTTCCGCCCGCACGTAACGAACGGTTCAAAACGTACGTTACACTGTAAAACTAACGTTACGCATATGACATAACTAAATTTCTATTTCATATTGTCGGTATGTAGTAGAGCATCTAGAGCAGGCTTTCTCAAACAGGGTTCCTTGAGGACTCTGCAGGGGTTCCTTGGCATTTTATCCCATCGTGGAGGAAGTATAATAGAGCACACTATAATAGGTGGTACTGTAACAAGAAGCACTAAATTGGGGCATCAGGAGACAGTATAATAAGTGGCAGTGTAATAGGAGGTAGTGAAATAAACAGCCTCATCTACTTTTAAAGACCACGCCTCCTGCAAAATAAATGCAGGGGTTCCTCGAGATCAAAACATTGTTTGCAGGGGTTCCTTGAGATCCAAAATTTATTTTCAGGGTTCCTCCAGGGTAGAAAGGTTGAGAAAGGCTGATCTAGATAATATAGTGTTGACAAAACATACAAAAATACACTTTGTCCTGTTAAAATAAAAATTATGGTATAATCATGTAGTATACAACGCGTCACTGGGCACAATCATAGAACGTTACATCGCGAGGGGAAAATTTAATGTGCTGTGACTATAAAATGAAGTGCGCGTGTCTTGCCTACTACGAACGACCATTTCTTAACGATGTACTACTTTTGCTAACGATCGTCATTTAAAAAAATCCGCCAGGACAGATCTTTCATTTTTAACGATCTAGCTCGCCCATCCTTTGACTTAATGATCGTTGGCTGTTTTTTTTAAATGATCGTTGTTTGAAATGATTGGGGAACGATCGTTTTAAACGACTATAGTCGCATGTGTGTACGCACCTTAAACTACAAAACAAAATTGCCCGTCTTTTTTTTCTCTTACAAATTTCATGTCATGATTTTCTTTGGGTAAAAGAATGTCTCCTTGGCATCTTCTGTGTCGCCGCCGCGATGATGAAAAATGCAATGCCTGATTCCATGTGCCAGATTCCCCGTATAGACGTGTCAGCGCGGCCAAGCGTAATCCGTACATCCGCAAATGATATCTCTCTCCGATGATGAACTGCGCAAACCTAGATTGCAAAGCAACAAAGTTATTATTTGGAATAAATCTTCCTTCCTCTGTGATGAAAGCTCTCGCTGCTCCCCTCTCTCTCCTCCTCTGGCGCTGGCGGATTACGGTGGAAATATTAGGTCTTTTCAGTCAGTCATCATTTTGCGTTATTGTTATAACATTTAGCAAAAGGCATTTTCTGCGCAATTTCACACTGTGGAGGCTACACATCTGCAGCACAGGCTGAATAAAATACACTCTACAAGATGCGCAACAGTGACCAATCCGGGTGGAAAATGTTGTCATGAGCACCTTGGGCATTGTTAACTTACCTTAACTAGATAATTATTTTTCATTATCCAGCAAGAAAAGACACACCCACAAAAGTGGTCTCATCTATCTGTCTGTCTGTCTATCTGCCTGTCTGTCTAGCTTTCTGTCTGTCTGCCTCTCTATCTGTCTGTCTTCCTAACTACCTGTCTAACTCTGCCTGCCTGTCTGTGTTCCTAACTATCTATCTGCCTGTCTTTCTAACTATCTGTCTGCCTGCCTGTCTGGTAGCAGGAAAAAGGTCGCCGCCGGCTAATGGACGATTTGGGCCCCACCATGCTCTCTAATGCATTTATCGGTAATACGGCACCAAAAGATGAAAAACGGGCACCTGATGAATGTCGTTTTCAACATTAGAACAAAGGTTTTTTTTTTATTTTTTTATATGTTATTGTTTTAGAAACTTGCAACGTTATAAGTTTTTGTAATATTATTTAGTTTGTATGTACAGATTTTACGTTATCACATACGTTATAACTTTTTGGCTACCTTTGTTTTTGGCTGCTGGGATCCCCATATCCCCGCTATTCTTCCGGGGACCTGTCGGCCAATCAGTGCAGCGGTGGCAGCGTGACATCACGGGGCAGGCCAATTTTTAAAGTGAACCTGAAGACTTGCACAAGGAAGAAGGAAAATTTATATATATACAGGATCTTCTCAAAAAATTAGCATACTGTGAAAAAGTTCATTATTTTCTGTAATGTACTGATAAACATTAGACTTTCATATATTTTAGATTCAAATACACACAACTGAAGTCGTTCAAGCCTTTTATTGTTTTAATATTGATGATTTTGGCATACAGCTCATGAAAACCCAAAATTCCTATCTCAAAAAATTAGCATATTTCATCCGACCAATAAAAGAAAAGTGTTTTTAAAACAAAAAAAGTCAACCTTCAAATAATTATGTTCAGTTATGCACTCAATACTTGGTCAGGAATCCTTTTGCAGAAATGACTGCTTCAATGCTGCGTGGCATGGAGGCAATCAGCCTGTGGCACTGCTCAGGTGTTATGGAGGCCCAGGATGCTTCGATAGCTCATCCAGAGTGTTGGGTCTTGCGTCTCTCAACTTTCTCTTCACAATATCCCACAGATTCTCTATGGGGTTCAGGTCAGAAGAGTTGGCAGGCCAATTGAGCACAGTAATACCATGGTCAGTAAACCATTTACCAGTGGTTTTGGCACTGTGAGCAGGTGCCAGGTCGTGCTGAAAAAATGAAATCTTCATCTCCATAAAGCTTTTCAGCAGATGGAAGCATGAACCCACTTGTGAACCAGAAACAGCAGCAGAAGTGCCTGACCTGGGCTACAGAGAAGCAGCACTGGACTGTTGCTCAGTGGTCCAAAGTACTTTTTTCAGATGAAAGCAACTTTTACATGTCATTCGGAAATCAAGGTGCCAGAGTCTGGAGGAAGACTGGGGAGAGGGAAATGCCAAAATGCCTGAAGTCCAGTGTCAAGTACCCACAGTCAGTGATGGTCTGGGGTGCCATGTCAGCTGCTGGTGTTGGTCCACTGTGTTTTATCAAGGGCAGGGTCAATGCAGCTAGCTATCAGGAGATTTTAGAGCACTTCATGCTTCCATCTGCTGAAAAGCTTTATGGAGATGAAGATTTCATTTTTCAGCACGACCTGGCACCTGCTCACAGTGCCAAAATCACTAGTAAATGGTTTACTGACCATGGTATTACTGTGCTCAATTGGCCTGCCAACTCTCCTGACCTGAACCCCATAGAGAATTTGTGGGATATTGTGGAGAGAAAGTTGAGAGATGCAAGACCCAACACTCTGGATGAGCTTAAGGCCGCTATCGAAGCATCCTGGGCCTCCATAACACCTGAGCAGTGCCACAGGCTGATTGCCTCCATGCCACGCCGCATTAAAGCAGTCATTTCTGCAAAAGGATTCCTGACCAAGTATTGAGTGCATAACTGAACATAATTATTTGAAGTTTGACTTTTTTTTTTGTTTTAAAAACACTTTTCTTTTATTGGTCGGATGAAATATGCTAATTTTTTGAGATAGGAATTTTGGGTTTTCATGAGCTGTATGCCAAAATCATCAATATTAAAACAATAAAAGGCTTGAACTACTTCAGTTGTGTGTATTTGAATCTAAACTATGTGAAAGTCTTATGTTTATCAGTACATTACAGAAAATAATGAACTTTATCACAGTATGCTTATTTTTTGAGAAGATCCTGTATATAGAGAGAGAGAGAGAGAGTTTAGCGTGTCTAACTCCTGCTTATTTGTCTCTAGTCACAAGTTGTAATTTGATCTCTCCCCTGTGTCACCTGACTGCCTTGGCAAAAAAGCTCATTTGAAAGCACAGGATGTTTACAATATAGCCATTTGGTTCCAAACTGCTTCTGAGCTAAGTGCTTCTGCCTTACTGGTACCGGTTTTTGCCTGCATTTTGACTACTCTCTGCAGGGGTGCCTCTAGCCACTTTGTCACTCCAGGGGAGAAAACCTGTGCCCCCCCCCAATGGCGCTCCCCGCCTCCCCCTCATAAAAATAATTATAATGTGGCAGCGTTTCACCAGGAAATAACCGTAATGCGGCAATGTTTCACCAGAAAATAACTGTAATACGACAGCGTTTCACCAGAAATGCTGTCGTGGACACGTTGAGAACTATATAAATATATATATGTTGCTTATGAACTATGGACTACAAATAAATGCCCTCTGGAGCTTCATTTTTTAATGCAACGCGTTTTTGTGCTATTTTACGCTGCTGTGATACTATAATGGTTCACTCATTGGAACTGTTTGTGTCTGCTTGTTGTGATTCCTCTTCCTGTTATGTGATTGGCCCCTAATCACATAACAGGAAGTGATTAGTGATTAATGAGTGTATTGCTCATAAATAAGAATCACTATATCTATGTATAATTGTGATATTTTCTATGTATTGATGGGTTTATAACAACAGTAATTATATGAGTGAGATCATACGTGGATCTAATGTAATCCATATTATTTTCCCCACTTTATTATTAATTCATTATCCTTTTTGCCTTCTGGCTTGGATCTTTATATCTTGCAGGTCCATTAACCACGCTGGATTAATATGTATACAATGCTTCCCATTAGTATATATTTACCTATCCATGCGCTCCTGTGTGGTTCTGTTAACAACGGGCACTGATTGGCTGTGGCCTTGTAACGCATTAGCTTGTATACTTACTTTCTTGTTTGCACTCCAGCGTGGTTCCGTGTTCCTTGCAATCCGAATGGTCACTTCACTTCCTATTTGAGCCGACGCCGTGAGTAGGTTTGACGTCACCTCCGGCCTCCACTACTTAACCCAGCGTCTCAGTACCATTAGACACACGGATCCCCCCCGCTCTTGGAAAAAGCAGCGTGATGGCCGTGATACCGGTGGAGCAGTCCACCGGGGGCTCCCATTGGCACCTCACCAATAGCTGTTACTGCACTCCTGGCCCAGCTAAGTATCACAGCTAACCTATTTCTATAGTGTCTCACCTGCAGGTCACGTCTGCTCTCACTCAGAGTTCTTAGGTTGAATTTTTTGTCACTACTATTTATTTATTTGTTACTGCATGCCTTATATATCATTTATCATGTTCTTATATTACGTGTTCTATGCACATTTTCTATACATCACTGTTATGCACATTTATTAGCTCTGATACATGAACCCGGGTTCTTAGCCCGGGATGGCTCATGACTGTGCGTTCTGGTAGCTAATACAGAGATATTGAATGGTAGGATTTGGTCATTGGCCAGTATATACAGTGGTGTGAAAAACTATTTGCCCCCTTCCTGATTTCTTATTCTTTTGCATGTTTGTCACACTTACATGTTTCTGCTCACCAAAAACCGTTAACTATTAGTCAAAGATAACATAATTGAACACAAAATGCAGTTTTAAATGATGGTTTTTATTATTTAGTGAGAAAAAAAACTCAAAACCTACATGGCCCTGTGTGAAAAAGAAATTGCCCCCTGAACCTAATAACTGGTTGGGCCACCCTTAGCAGCAATAACTGCAATCAAGCGTTTGCGATAACTTGCAACAAGTCTTTTACAGCGCTCTGGAGGAAATTTGGCCCACTCATCTTTGCAGTATTGTTGTAATTCAGCTTTATTTGAGGGTTTCCTAGCATGAACCACCTTTTTAAGGTCATGCCACAACATCTCAATAGGATTCAGGTCAGGGCTTTGACTAGGCCACTCCAAAGTCTTCATTTTTTTTTTCTTCAGCCATTCAGAGGTGGATTTGCTGGTGTCTTTTGGGGCATTGTCCTGCTGCAGCACCCAAGATCGCTTCAGCTTGAGTTGACGAACAGATGGCCGGACATTCTCCTTCAGGATTTTTTGGTAGACAGTAGAATTCATGGTTCCATCTATCACAGCAAGCCTTCCAGGTCCTGAAGCAGCAAAACAACCCCAGACCATCACACTACCACCACCATATTTTACTGTTGGTATTATGTTCTTTTGCTGAAATGCTGTGTTACTTCTACGACAGATTTAACAGGACACGCACCTTCCAAAAAGTTCAACTTTTGTCTCGGCGGTCCACAAGGTATTTTCCCACAAGTCTTAGCAATCATTGAGATGTTTTTTTTAGCAAAATTGAGATGAGCCTTAATGTTCTTTTTGCTTAAAAGTGGTTTGCGCCTTGGATATCTGCCATGCAGGCCATTTTTGCCCAGTCTCTTTCTTATGGTGGAGTTGTGAACACTGACCTTAATTGAGGCAAGTGAGGCCTGCAGTTCTTTAGATGTTGTCCTGGGGTCTTTTGTGGCCTCTCGGATGAGTTTTCTCTGCACTCTTGGGGTAATTTTGGTCGGCCAGCCAGGGACGGCCCTAGACTTTTTGCCGCCTGAGGAAAAAATGATTGCTGCCGCCGCCCCCCCCCCCCCCCGTGGGGGGGACCGCCGCCGCCCAGCTGGAGGGGTAGCGGGCAGGGCGGGGGTATTGGGCCTAGCGGCGGGGAGGGGGGTCAGACCCCCCCTCCCTCGCCTGGGTCCCCCGTCCTCCGCTCCCCTCCAGCCTTAAATAGATAAAAAGCGCAACTCGTAAGAGGCAGTGGGCGGGGAGGACTCACCTCTTCCTCGCTCGATCCAGCGTGCGCTCCACTGACGTCCCTTCCTGCAGCGCCGTCCACTTACAATACAGTGGGCGGCGTTGCAGGAAGTGACGTCAGTGGAGCGCACGCTGGATCGAGCGAGGAAGAGGTGAGTCCTCCCCGCCCACTGCCTCTTACGAGTTGCGCTTCTTATCTATTTAAGGCTGGAGGGGAGCGGAGGACGGGGGACCCAGGCGAGGGAGGGGGGGGGGGGGTCCGACCCCCCTCCCCGCCGCTAGGCTCAATACCCCCGTCCTGCCCGCTACCCCCCCCCAGCTGGGCGGCCGGCTCCCCGCACCCACCGATGGGCGGTTGCCGCCCCTAGAAATTTGCCGCCTGAGGCAAAATTTTCACCCCGCCTCATGAGCGGGCCGGTCCTGTAGCCAGCCACTCCTGGGAAGGTTCATCACTGTTCCATGTTTTTGCCATTTGTGGATAATGGCTCTCACTGTGGTTCGCTGGAGTCCCAAAGCTTTAGAAATGGCTTTATAACCTTTACCAGACTGATAGATCTCAATTACAGTACTTTTGTTCTCATTTGTTCCTGAATTTCTTTGGATCTTGGCATGATGTCTTGCTTTTGAGGTGCTTTTGGTCTACTTCTCTGTGTCAGATAGCTGCTATTTAAGTGATTTCTTGATTGAAACAGGTGTGGCAGTAATCAGGCCTGGGGGTGACTACAGAAATTGAACTCAGGTGTGATAAACCACAGTTATTTTTTAACAAGGGGGGGAATCACTTTTTCACACAGGGCCATGTAGGTTTTGAGTTTTTTTTCCCTCACTAAATAATAAAAACCATCATTTAAAACTGCATTTTGTGTTCAATTATGTTATCTTTTCTAATAGTTAACGGTTTTTGATGAGCAGAAACATTTAAGTGTGACAAACATGCAAAAGAATAAGAAATCAGGAAGGGGGCAAATAGTTTTTCACACCACTGTATATATATATATATATATATATATATATATATATATATATATATATACACATATTTGAGATTATAGATGTACCCTATTGGTTTGGTGCCTTCCGATTTTTAAGTGGTTTTAAACATATATTGTAGTGTTGCATATTTGATGGTAAACATTTTTGTATTCTTTGCATAATTAATTGGTGTGGTGCTATTTGGTTAGGGCTGAGTTCTCTTTTTGTCTAGGTTTATTATTACAGCCCCAGCACACACTGAGAGGCATGAGTGCAGATATTTCCCTTCTTTTTTCTACTGTTTCACCAGAAATTACACTTATTGCAGCAGTGTTTCACCAGAAAATACATGTAAGAAAGAAAATACACGTAAGGAAGAAGGCACACTGGGGGACATAGGAAGGCACAGGGGACAGAAGGAGGCACGAGGGTCAGAAGAAGTCAAAGAAGGACAGAAGGAGGCACAACGGGACAGAAAGAGGCACACAGGGGGACATAATGAGGCACAATGGGGATCAAAAGGGGACAGAAGGAGGTACACAGAGGGACAGCGGGAGGTACACGGGGACAGGAGAAGGCATGAGGGCCTGAAGGAGGCACAAAAGAGGACAAAAAGAGGGACTGAAGGAGGCGCACAGGGGGGCAGAAGGATGCACAAGGCACAGAGGTGGCAGCTGCCTCCAACTAAGTAGATGTAGTAGAAGCAAGTAATAGAACACCCATAGGGGCGGGGCTTAGTCCTGGAGGGGGGATTATTTTGAGGGGGAGGCGCTTAATCCAGCAACGTGGTGCCCCCACGTACTGTACTGGCCTGTACTGCTTATGCCTCGAGGCTCCGCTGACTCTCTGCCTGCCGCCTGCACCGATAACTGCCTGGATTTTGACTACTCTCTGCCTGCCTTATTTGTAAAAAATGTTGCATAAGCAAAATTAGCACATTACAGTTATCACTACCCACTAGGGATGATCGGAAAGGCCCATTTCTGATTCTGCGCAAATTTATACCAATGCCAATATCTGTTTTTCCAATTTCCATCTTTTTATCGATTTTCCATTTTCATGGAATATTTTATTAGCAATTGTACGCATCAGAAAATGCAAAAAAACAAAATCGGAAAGACGAAAATCGGAAAAAATTTAAAACTCTTGCGATTGGTGTAAAATTATTGCTGTGATCCGATTTTTGCAGAAAGATTCTGCATCCTCCAATAAGTCCAACGCTTCCGAGTTCTGTGATTGCGCTAAAATTATCGAGTTGCAGTAAATCTGATTTCTGCGGAATTCCGATTTCCAATCGTAAAAGCCAATTTCCGATCAAAATTGCGAAAATTTAAATTCCCCGGAATCCGAATGAGCATCCCTACTACTCACTCTAACATTCACCACTTCTATGTCTACGTCCCTGGAGGTAATACACCAGGACCACCGCCCGCGGCGGTCTTAGCGTTCGCTTTCTCCAGTCACAGAAGGTGAGCATGTGGCCCTGATCGTTGGTGTGAATGCACACATGGCTTCTTACACATACAGAATAACAACACAGACTTCACTCTTATTTATTTATAACAAATTCCCAAAGGGCATAGTTATTTTAAGTGGCACTGAATGACCTTTTCTGTGTCTTTTTGGTGTTTGTTGTCTTTCTTTGCCTGATTCTTCACTTTCCGTTCCCCTGTGTATAAATGTCAGCATGTTGAGGTGTGAATCCATGTGTGAAACCCGTACGGTAGTTCAGAGCTATGTGTATGCGACCCCCGGAGAGCGTACATGTAGGGAAACATATTGCTCCAGAGTTATTTATATAGAACATTGTTCAGAGCACCATTCTGACTCTACACATAGTGTATGTTGTGAGGTTTGCAGGAAGATCATACAGGAAGTAGTGGAGTTATTTGTAATCCATCTTGAATTTGGATTTCCTCATTGGTTCTTGTAGGGCCCAAGAATACCTAGGCAGGAAGTAGGCAGAGACAATGGTGCAGTATCGTCAGGTATAGGGAGGATACAAGTATATAAATATATACTCACAAAGGTGGGCTGCAGTGTCTGCAACCACCATATAAGCCTCCAGGGAAATTACCATCCTTGCTCGGTATTCCAGATCCTGCTGGATACTAGACAGTCACTCTCCTGTAGTACGATAGACTTTCCAGAAAAACTTCAAAGCTATTACCTCCAAAGGAGGCCTGACTGATAATGGGTTGGATGGAGGCACCCAATGTGTGTTTTATTTAACTGTTTTACAATATAAATAAAAAAAGAGAGGCAATCACTTACCTCCCCAGAAGATATAGACACCAGTTCAACTGGAAAAATGTTTATTAAAAAAAAAACAGCTGGATTCGAGACGCCTACACTCTATCCTATGCTATCAAGGCATTATGTATTGACCTGAAGATGCAGGCGATGACCCATGAAACGCGTTGTCAGATTGCTTTTTGAATAACTATTTTTCCAGTTGAACTGTTGGCTACATCTTCTGGAGAGGTAAGTGATCATCTCTCATTTTTTAAATTTTTATTTAAAACTCTAAAATAGAACATACATTGGGCACCTCCATCCTACCCATTATCTTGCATTTGTGGAAAAGGTTAAAAAATGATAGCTGGTGAAGTTCGTCACAAGTTTTTCACAGTTACATTGGGAATCTGGGTGCAGCACATTTTTGGAGAAGTGGAGTAGGGCAGGTCTCACATGTTATTCCTTCAAATACAGGACAGGCTAAAGCTAAGCTAATAGGTGTAACCAGCCCACCTGAGTCCCATAAACAGCTGTCTCTCCCAGCAATAGACTGTACAACAGAGAGGATGCAGAAGTTTTGCGGTGAGATAGACACCAGGACCCTGACTTCTGGAATCTCCAGGATATCTGAGGGCCAGAGATTGCCATTAGGCCCTTGGCAGGCTTCCACCAGTGGACCAATACGGATTCCAGAAGCTGGCAATACGGATTCCTGGACCAATATGGATTCCTGAAGCTGGCAGTATCAGACTGACTACAGTCTACGGACGGAGTAATGGCTGGATAACTTACCTCAAGCGAGGATTTGACACAGAAGCTCTCTTGGTCTTCTATGAATGGGTGAGTAAAAAAAAAAAAGGACATAACCCAGGAAATCATGAATGCCCCCCCTCCCCCCCCCCCCCCCCCCAAACAAAATGAAGCTTGGGATGGGAGATATACTCATGAAGAGCCGTCACCAAAGGGTGTGAAAAAATATTTAAATGTCTAAAGCGTAAAAGGCCTAGATTAATAAGCAAACTGCTTGTGTGTAATTAACAAGTTCTTTAAAGAGACACTGAAGCGAAAAAAAAAATGATATAATGAATTGGTTGTATAGTACGGATAATTACTAGTATTATTAGTAGCAAAAAAAAAAATATTCTCATATTTTTATTTTCAGTTATACAACTTTTTTTTATAACATTGCATCATTCTCTAATATTTGCAGTTTACATATTACTCAGCATTCTAAATGTTTTTTTTACAGAACAGGCAGTGAACTTTTGACCTGTCCTGAACTGTTCTCTGCAAAAGAAAAAACAATACAGTTAAGATAACAGCCTTTAGAACACAGAGTCTCTGCGACTTTGAAAGTCATGGAGCTTAATGGCAATTTGCATCGATAACAACTGTAGCTTCTTAACTCTCCCTGTACTGGAAACCGCATTAGACTTATGTCTCTGCTTCTAATGCTTTATTTCTTAGCTGTACTACACATACAACTCATTATATCATAATTTGTTTTCTCTTCAGCGACTTTTTAAAGTGGTATGCAACTCAACATTTCCTCTTTGTTCTAAAAAAAATTATTTGCAGAATAAAATCTACCACAAAAAAAAATGTAGCAGAACAGCATTCAAACAGTTAAACACAGTAGTTTTTTCTTCAGTGGAAAGCTCCTTGCTTCATTGGGCAGCTTCTGGCCACATCCAAAGAGGTGATAACATTACCTTTTGTTTACATTCCTTTGTCAGATATATTTAGTAAACATTAGCAAACTGCTGAAACTGAGCTGTACTGAGCTGAGAAGCAGAAAGAGCTAAGAAGTCATCACTAGATAGATTTTAATATATAAATACAGCAGCTATGCAATAAGCTGCAATGTCAGCTTTCAGAGCAGATAAACTGTACTTTGGGAATTGGTAATTTGTAAACAGACAATGTTACTTGTGTACAAAAGAAAATTTGATAACTGTATGTGTAATAAAAAGTAGGAAAACACATTTTTATTGAATAAGTCAGAGTTGTATCCCACTTTAACGATGCAATTTACTGGTCTTAGCCTGCGAAATACAGATTTGTGCTTGCAAGACACTGAATTTAACCTGATGAAGCCCTGTAAAATGTGTTGCCTTTACATGTGTCATTAAAAATCTTAACTACAGTACACACAAGTGGTTTGCTTATTCAGGTATGCCTTTTACTTTTTAGACCTTTCAGTATGGCCAGTGCACACTGAGCGGTTTTAGGTGCGATCCGCGTGCCGCATCCGCATGTAAATACGCTTGGCTAATGTATTTCGATGGGATGGTGCACACCGGCGGTTTGAGGTTTGTAGCAAACCGCAAACATGCCTCCTGCTGCACGTTTGCGGTTTGCAGAAGCGTTTCTGCCTCAATGTAAAGACTAGTATAGGAAAAACGCAAACCGCTCTGAAAAACGCTACTTCAGAGCAGTTTGCCAGGCGTTTTTGTTACAGAAGCTGTTCAGTAACAGCTTTTACTGTAACAATATGTGTAATCTGCTACACAAAAACGCACCCAAAACCACTAGGCATGTTTTGAAAACGTCTCTAAACATACCTAGAATCACTCTGAAATCAGCTCCCAAAACAGCTAGCGTATTGTGGGTCTGCTAACGGTTTTGGTGTGCACTGGGCCTATTTGTTCATACCTTTTTTGGATGCCTCTTCCACATCAGTATTTAGCTATCTGAATGATAAATATATGTAAAGTTTCTCTTTTAGGGTATACATGGGAATGCTGTGCTGGTGTTTGTGATCAGCATGCATCAACATTAATTGTGGCACAAAAAGAAAACAGTCCTGTGAGAGTATGGCAGAGGTGTATGATTGCATGACAGTTTGGAAATCTGGTATTACCCCCCCCCCCCCCCCCGCGGTAGCATGGGCTGCAGGGCCTATTGTTACGCCACTGTTGGCAGGTAATGTAGCTGCTGCATGCTTTTTTGGCAGTTGGAAACAGCTGTAAACAGCTACTTCCCACAATGCAACAAGGTTCACAGACAGGAACCTGCCAGGAGTACCACGGTCCTCAGAGTTTCTTGTAGGAGGGGTTTCACCACAATATCAGTCATACAGCACCCCTGATGGTCTGTGTGTGAAAAGGAATAGATTTCTCATGTAAAAGGGGGTATCAGCTACTGATTGGGATAAAGTTCAATTCTTGGTCGGAGTTTCTCTTTAAACTTTTGAAACATTGGTAAGTTTATGATGCAGAGCATGTTCGGGAGGCCGTCCTCTCTGGCATTTGAATAGTGTTCTTGCATCTGCTGGGATGATACTTTTAAGATGCTTCCATCCGCCATGAACACTGAAGAATGCGGAAGCCCAATTGCTGGTTCAGACACGTCAATGTATTCTGATCAGAAACACCAGCACAGCATTCCCACGTTTAGTTCTCGAAACAGGGACAATTTACAGTAATTACTTTTTAGTAAAATAAAGTACAATTCGGATGTTTGTGATCACTTAGAAGAGTCCTTATTTTTGAAAGAAGAGCAAGGGTTTTTTTTTAATTGTTTTTGCTCATTAACCACTTAAGGACCAGGGGATTTTGCTATGATCTGTGCTGCGTGGGCTCTCTAGCCCACAGCACAGATCAGGAATCAGCCAGGGCAATCAGATCTCCCCCCTTTTTTCCCCACTAGGGGGATGTCCTGCTGGGGAGTCTGATCGCCGCCGGGTATTTTCGCCTTGCAGGGGGGGCTCCTCAAAGCCCCCCCTCCGCAGCGATTCCCAGCCTCCCTGTCCTTCTCTCCCTCCCCTCCTTCCCCTGGGCGGCGCAGGACGGAGATTCGTCCTGCGCCGCCTCTAATAGGCTTCAGCCTATCAGACTTCGGCAATCCCCGGCCAATCAGAGGCCGGGGATCGCTGATCTCCTTTACGGCGCTGCTGCGCAGCAGTGCCGTATGATGTAAACAGCGGTGATTTCTTCCCCGCGTGTTTACATTTAGCCTGCGAGCCGCGATCGGAGGCTCACAGGCTGTTCATGGAGATGCCCTCCATGAACTGACATGGAAATGGGAAACCACTAACGACCAGCCGACGCCTATCGGCGTTAGGCGGTCTTTAAGTGGTTAATATAACATCAATTTATTCAGATATACAGTTAAGACCTGATTAATATTCTAAACCATTATCCCAGCTATATATAGCTTATGTTTTAATTCGGATCAGTGAATAATGGCGCACAGCACCTATGCATAAAAATGGCGCAGCATTAAAAAGATACGCTTATTGCTATTTATCGTTAGTACTGCATAATAATGGCGCACAGGGAAAAAAGAAGAAAAACGGCACACACTAACGTTATTTATCAATAGTGGCACACACTAACGTTATTTATCAATGGTGCCGTTCATTTGCCAAACAGCAGACGTTATTGCCCACAGTAACGTTATTTATCAATAGCGCCCTACATAACCCAAACTGCAGATGTTATTTAACTGCAAAACGGTGAATGGATTTAATGTAACACTGTCAAGGTTAGGGTTAGGCACCACTGGGGGGGGGGGTCCTAGGGTTAGGCACCACCAGGAGGGTGGTTAGGATTAGGCACCACCAGGGGGGTGGTTAGGGTTAGGCACCACCAGGGGGGTGGTTAGGATTAGGCACCACCAGGGGGGTCTTAGGGTTAGGCACCACCAGGGGGGTCTTAGGGTCAGGCACCACCAGGGAGGTCTTAGGGTTAGGCACCACCAAGGGGGGTGGTTAGGGTTAGGCACCACCAGTGGGGGGGGGGGGTTAGGGATAGGTACAGAGAGGGTTCTGTGTGTTAACGCTAAATAACGATAAGGCTTTAACGCTAAATAACAATAAGGCTTTAACGTTAAATAACAATAAGGCTTTAACGTTAAATAGCGATAAGCGGCAAACGGATTAGCGGCAACACCGTGCGCCATTATTCGCAGGCGCCATTTTCAGATGGATCCGTTTTAATCTACATAGGTGTACAGAGATCCATTACCAGCAACCGTTAGACCCGTGTCCCAGTGGAGGAATGTTGTGTTTGTTAATGCAAGTGTATCATTTAAAAAGGTTAATCAATCCTTAGAACACCTTTTTTGCAATTAATATAAAATAGCTGAAAACTTTAGTGTGGCAGCTTCATTAAATAAAACCCCCATAGGACTAGTCTCAGCCTCGACAATGAAGAGGTGACTCTGGGATGCCTGCCTCGTAGGTAAACCTACAAAAAAAAAGCCATATCGTAGAATGTCCAATAGAAACATTTGTTAAAGAGGACCGTTCAGTGCCTTCACTCTCCACATCTAGAACGTTTTGAAGTCCTGCCCCTTCCATCTCCAACAACATTGGCAAAATTTGCCCCTACCTAACCCCCGACACCGCCAAACTCCTGGTTCATGCTCTGGTCATCTCCTGTCTGGACTACTGCATTGCCTTCCTTTCTGGACTTCCCGAGACCAGACTCCGGCCTCTGCAACCTGTTACTCACTCCTCTGGCCACTCCTCTCCAGCTGCCCCTCTTCACAAGTCCCTTCACTTGCTCCCTGTCCCCTTCAGAATTACATTTTGGCCTGGTTCACATCTGTGTTTTTTTGCGGAGCCAGCCGTACGGATCCGCCATCAGGATCAGGTAAAAACTGTCAGTTTTTACAGCCAGTGTGCTGTAAACTGTTTTCTATTTGTTCCTATGTAGCTATAAAACCTTCCGTTCCGCTGAGCAAAACGGTCCGGAAAATTGGGCCCTGCTGCATTTTTTTGTCCATTCAGTAGACCACGGAACCGTACGGCCGGTTCAGTTGCCAAATGCAGATGTGAACTAGGCCTTAAACTGCTCTGCTTGACATTCAAATCCATCCACCGTACCTCTGCTTCATACATCCTGGATCTTGTCCAGAGATACTCCCTAACCCAATCTCTCAGGCTTCTTATCATGAGTCCACAGAGGGGCAGCCGGGCATAGACGTTGTACACACAATGGAAAATGTGTGGTAGATAAACATCATGGAACCTTGGAAAAGAGCTAAAGAAATGCAGGTTTCCTTACGATCACAGTGGAGACTAGGGTGACCATATTTTGATTTCCAAAAAAGAGGACGCTCACAACAGCATGTGGGCGTGGTCATGGGTGGGGCCAAATATACAAGACCTTAGCAGTGTGCAGTCCAACTTCGTGGGCATGGAGGGCCGTTTTTTTTTCCAGACCACATGGTGGTGGAGGGCCGGCCGACCACAAAATGCAATCAGATTCGCAGAAGATTTCCCCACAAAATGCAATAAAATCACACAGGCAGATGACAAATGACAATCATGGTGAGAACTCCAGAGAAGACTGTAAAAACCATGCTAGTTAAGCACAATGATTTAGTATTCTGGCTGAACTGGATGGCTGTAGGTCTTCTGTTCAACCTAAAACTGTAACTGCTGAGAAAAGACAAGTTATACATGCTGTACTGAACGTTTTGCCATTCATTTGCCCATACTGAAAGCTGGATATCTCAGTGATTTAACTGAACACTTTGGGGTTAATTTAAGCTAACAAAGGTGTTTGTAATGAAGTGCAGGAAACAGGAGGCGCTGCCAGTCTCACAAATAGTCTCCAGTCTCCAGTAGTAAATAGTCCAGTAGTAAATAGTCCAGTCTCCAGTACAGGGCTTGCTGTAGCCCTGCTCGCCTGCCGGTGTCGGAACAGACACCGGAAGAGGAGGCTGGAGCGGGGCTGCAGGCAATGAACCGGCACGGCGTCTATAGACGCCGCTGCCAGTTCATGAGGAGAGAGTAGCCAGAGTCCCGAGGCCGGGACGTCCCGCTGCTGAAAGCGGGACGTTTCCCGGGACCTCATTAAGCCTGGGACAGCGTACCCCGAATCCGGGATGCGTCCCGGGCAATCCGGGGCGTCTGGTCACTCTAGATTATCGGACTTTGGCCGGCCAGAACGCGTTGTGACTTTACGCGGCCGACCAAGTCCCGAAGTACCCCTTACTGCCGGCCAGCTGCTCTCCTCTCCCCACCGCCAGAAATCTCAGCTCCCCTCTCCTCCCCCGCTACTCAAACCTCCGATCAGGGCGACCGCACCAGCGAGGCAGAGAGAGGCATAGCAGCTGCCAGCTCACGCGAGACCCGCAGGACCCGAACACTTCAATGCAGAAGTGACGTGACGTCATTGAACACCAGGGCCGGGTCGAGGCATAGGCTGGAGAGGCTCCAGCCTCAGGGCGCAGTGTAGGAGGGGGCGCAGAATTCATTCAGCTGTCATTCCTAATTGTGTTTGAAGCAGAAAGAAATAAGAAAAGGGGATACATGGCAGTGACTGCAAGCCAGATAACTAGAGATTAAGATGTTGGGGAGGTTGTGGGCCCTGTGGCGCCTCTTAGTCTAATAGCAATCAGTGTGTGACGGCTGGGGTAGCAGGGATGGAGGGGCACACTTTGGTGTCTCAGCCTTGGGTGCTGGAGGACCTTGTCCCGGCTCTATTGAACACTTCCGCATATGAAGTGTATGGGTCCGGGCGGGTAGCGAGTGCGCTGCGCCGCTCTGCCTTTCTCCACCTCTCTGGTCACCCTAATTGGAGGTCTGTAGCAAAGCTCCCCCAGCCCAGCAAATCACCCCCAGCTATGCAAGGCACCCAGCAAAGCCCATAGCCCCCCCCCCCCCCCGACCATGCATTTCCAGCCATGAAATACCCAGCAAATACCCCCCAGCCATGCATAGCCCCCCAGCAAAGCACCCACAGCCATGCATAGCCCCCCAGCAAAGCACCCACAGCCATGCATAGCCCCCCAGCAAAACACCCACAGCCATGCATAGCCCCCCAGCAAAGCACCCACAGCCATGCATAGCTCCCTAGCAAAGCACCCACAGCCACGCACAGCCCCCCAGAAAAGCACCTGCATTTATGCAAAGCACCCAGCAAAGACACCTCCCCGAAGCCATGCACAGCCCCCCAGCAAAGCAGCCATGCACAGCCCCCCAGCAAAGCACCCCCAGCCATGCACAGCCCCCCAGCAAAGCACCCACAGCCATGCAAAGTGCCCAGCAAAGCACCCAGAAAAGCCCCCCGGCCATGAAAAGTGCTCAGCAAAGCACCCCCAGCCATGCATCCTCCTTCATCTGTGACTAATCACCACTGTAATTTGATCTCTCCCCTGTGTCACCTGACTGCCACAGCAGAGCAGCTAATTTAAAAGCACAGGATGTTATCAATATGTCTGCTCCCAAGAAAGCAGGATGTAGACACACTGCCGATTTATTGCAGGATTTGTATCAGCTGTAACTAATAAATGCTTTTCTTTAAAAATATTATGCTGCATCTTTCAGAGCAGAGAGGAAGTTCCGAGTGCCATTCATGGTGCTGGCCGGCCAATGTCAGAAACTGGCTGGCCAATGTCAGAAATTCCCAGCATTTTGGACTTTGGCCGACGTCAAATCGGCCAGTTCTAGAAACGATTTCTGGTTTTGGCCATAACATATATATAGATTTGTAATGAGTTAGCTTACTTTAATTGTAGTGCTGTAAGGCTTCTTGCACACAGGGACGTTACAGGCGCACGTTAGTGCAGCCTGTAAAGCTTCCCCAACGCACAGAAATGTAACACAAGTGGGCTGTTCACACTGCCCACGTTGCGTTACATTGTAACGCAGCAAAGTGCTGCATGCTGTGCGTTCTACACGGCTAAGCCGCGTTAGACTGTTTGCACATGCTCAGTCATGTTGGGGAGGAGGGGAGAGCGGCCGGGCACATGGCTAATTAACATTCACTGCTCTCAGTGACGTGCAGTGTTTACTTCCTGGAGCGGCCGCTCTGTGCGGCGATTGGCCGGGCGGGACCAAGTGATGCCGCATGTGTCCAAGAGTACGCATCACGGCATCACGGACGCCAGAGTGAGCTGCACAACGCGGCTCACTCCGACGTCCACACCAGACAGCACCAGGCGTTGCGTTATGGACATGTTATGTGCCCTATAACGTCCCCTAAACGCAACGTCCTGGTGTGTAACTAGCCTTACAGTGTGACAGATAGACAGACAGTTAGTGTGTCAGTGTGTGCTACTCTGCTGTCACTCCATTAGTTGAAGGTCTACTACTGCTACTATCTACTAGTACTACTGATTTGAATAAAGTACAAGTACCCCACTTCATTTTGACACATATAAAGCTGTACTATGTCTGCTGGCACTGGCAGCCAGGGGAAGGGCAGCATGAAAAGCAAGGGCAAGAGGAGAGGGAGCAGCATTGCAGCCACCGTCGGCATTTCTGCAGCATCAGTGTCCATTCCGCCGCTAGCCACTGGCCGCGGACGAGCTGGGCGCCCAGCTGTTAGGGGGAGTCACATTGCAGAGGTGCAGCAGCGTGTAGCGGCCATTTCCCAGCAGGGTCGTCGGCGCACATTGGAGGAGAAAGACGCCGAGTCTGTGATGGAGCTGATGGTGGATGAGCAGGCCACCACCAGCTCTACAACAGAGATCTCTACCCACCACACAGAAGGAATCTTCTGCTGCCAGTGTGCCACTGTCACCAGCTACCACTGTCACCAGCCACTAAAATAGCTGTATTTTGTTGGGGAAAAAAACTGTTTAATTTTTTTGAGATGTCTGTGTTGAAAACTGTGATGTCCCAGTTGTGTATTGGACACATCGTGGGCTACACGACTGCTGTCTGGAACCTCCTGATGTTAATTTACAGCCATTTCAGTTCAAATCCAGATATCTGGATTCATCCAGATTTTATACTATCTGGATCCGGAACAACCCAGATATCAAAAAGAGGTATCCGAGCACCCCTGCCTGCGGTATAGATTAGATAGGGCCGGCCCGCTCATGAGGCGGGGTGAAACTTTTGCCTCAGGCGGCAAATTTCTAGGGGCGGCATCCACCCGTCGGAGGGTGCGGGGAGCCGGCCGCCCAGCTGGAAGGGTAGCGGGCAGGACGGGGGTATTGGGCCTAGCGGCGGGGAGGGGGGTCGGACCCCCCCTCCCTCGCCTGGATCCCCGTCCTCCGCTTCCCTCCAGCCTTAAATACATCAGAACTAGCGCAACTCGTAAGAGGCAGTGGGCGGGGAGGACTCACCTCTTTCTCGCTCGATCCAGCGTGCGCTCCACTGACGTCACTTCCTGCACGCCGCCCACTGTATTGTAAATGGACGGCGCTGCAGGAAGGGACGTCAGTGGAGCGCACGCTGGATCGAGCGAGGAAGAGGTGAGTCCTCCCCGCCCACTGCCTCTTACGAGTTGCGCTAGTTCTGATGTATTTAAGGCTGGAGGGGAGCGGAGGACGGGGACCCAGGCGAGGGAGGGGGGGGTCCGACCCCCCTCCCCGCCGCTAGGCCCAATACCCCCGCCCTGCCCGCTACCCCTCCAGCTCAGCGGCGGTGCCCCCCCCCCCCCCCCCACGAGGCGGCAGCAATAATTTTTTTGTAAAATTTGCCTCAGGCGGCAAAAAGTCTAGGGCCGGCCCTGGATAGATGCCCCGCAGTATAGATTAGATAGGTGCCCCGCAGTATAGATTAGGTAGTTGCCCCGCAGTATAGATTACATAGGTGCCCCGCAGTATAGATTAGATAGGTGCCCCGCAGTATAGATTAGATAGGTGCCCCGCAGACAGTATAGGTTAGATAGGTGGCCCGCAGTATAGATTAGATAGGTGCCGGCAGTATAGATTAGATAGGTGCCCCGCAGTATAGATTAGATAGGTGCCCCGCAGTATAGATTAGATAGGTGCCCTGCCGTATAGATTAGATAGGTAGGTGCCCTGCAGTATAGA